>NC_044995.1:10226817-10368734 GCF_008728515.1 Papio anubis | reverse complement strand
GGGGGCAGGAGAGGAAGAGAGGGTGAAAGAGGTAAGCGACGAGGGGAAGAGGGGAAGAAGAGGTAGGAGCACCTTCTCTCCTGGCGTGGTAGACCAAAAATGTCTCCGGACACTACCAGTATCCTCCAAAAATTACACAAAAATTACACACCTCCTGGCAGGAAACTCTGCCGTGTAGACCAGCATTTCTCAGCCAGGGCAGCTGTGCTCCTGGGGAAAAATCACGCCTGCCTGAAAGCCACCAACACACAGGTACACACATCAGACATAGACATATGTGTGTACAAATGTGGATAGATACGTGTATATCCACACGTCTACCTATATCTATGTATACATCATCTGTCATTTATCTGTTTGTCCATCTGTCCCCTATCCTCTGTCCTCTGCCTACTATCATCCTTTCTATCGGTATTAGGGGGTGATAAGTAGTTGGTAAGTAACAACGGCGTGCCCTCCAGCCTGCCCCAAGCCAGACTGGATTCTCTGGTCTGCAGGCTGCAAACAAGTCCGATCACCCGTGCCTGCTGTGGTGACCTCGCCGCGGCACTCGTCGCCTGCAAAACACTGAGGAGCCTGAACCTCGACTGGATTACTTTGGAACCTGATGCAGTGGCGGTGCTGTGTGAGGCACTGAGCCACCCGGACTGTGCCCTGCAGATGCTGGGGTGAGTGACTTCAGAACAAGCTTAGTTCGCTGGCCGTTTGCTCAACTGCGACATGACGGATGTCAGGCTTGGAGGGTCGTTTGTGGTGGGGGCCTGTCCTGGGCCCCTGTGGACATTGTAAAATGTCATTGTAAAATGTAAAAACCGTTGACATTGTAAGATGTCAGGCAGCGTTCTCGGCCTTTCTCATGAATTGCCGGTAGCGCTTCCCTCAGTTGTGACAATCAAAAGAGCTCCGGAAATTGTCAAAAGTCCCCCGGAGACACAGTTGCACCAGCTGAGAACCACTGCTCTATTAAAACATGTTCTACTTACGTTGGCCATAAATATGCAACCCCGGCTCAGACTTGGGAAGCGGTTCTGGGACGGGCTGAGCAGGGTCTGCATTCAGAAATACATTGGCTAAACGGCAGCAGTGAACGTTGTTCTGAAAATGAGGTTTGCCTTTGGCGTTGTACCTATTTGAAACCTGTAGGATGAATTTTTTAAGTTAATTTTTCCTTCTGATTTTATCTTAATTTTTAAAAGTTTATTTTTTAAAAAATAAATGGGCAGGGTATAAATGGAAGAAGCTGAATATTGATAATGGTTCAAGTTGGTGATGAGTACATGAATTCATTGTACTGGTGTCTCTGAGAAAAGTTCACAATATGTTAAGTTTATTTTTTTGTTGTTTTTTGTTTTTTGTGTTATTGAGGCGGCATCTTGCTCTGTCACCCAGGCTGGAGTGCAGTGGCATGATCTCGGCCTACTGCAACCCCCGCCTCCCAGGCTCAAGCAATTCTCGTGCCTCAGTCTCCGGAGTAACTAGGATTACAGGCGCTCACCATCATGCTAGGCTAATTTTTGTATTTTTAGTAGAGACAGGATTTCACCATGTTGACCAGGCTGGTCTCGAACTCCCAACCTCAGGTGATCCACCCACCTCAGCCTCCCAAAGTGCTGGGATTACAGGCGTGAGTCACCACGCCTGGCAGAGACGGTAACTTATAAAGGAAAGAGGTTTAATTGGCTCATGCGTGTGCAGGCTGTACGGGAAGCATAGTGGCTTCTGCTTCTGAGGTGGCCTCAGGAAACTTTGAATCATGGCGGAATGTGAAGGAGAAATAGGCACGTTTTTGGTGGCGGGCACAGGAGGAAAGGAAGCAGGGGGGATGCCACACACTTCTAAACAACCAGATCTTGTGAGAACTCACTCATGAGACCAGCACCAAAGGGATGGTGCTTAACTATTCATGAAGGATCCACCCCCATGATCCAGTCACCTCCCACCAGGCCCCACCTCCAACACTGGGGATTACAATTAAACATGAGATTTGGGTGGGGACACAGATCCAACCAAATCATATCATGAATATCTAGGGAGGACCCCAAGTGAAGGGGGCACAGCAAAACGCAAAGGCTCTGAGATGGGGCCAGGCCTTGTACCCTCCAGGGCTAGAAGGGGGTTCCGGGGAACTGTATAGCAGACAAGGGAAAAAATGAATTCAGAGAGGAGACAGAGACCCAGCGCCCATAGGGACAGGCCAGGCACTTAAGACCTGCATTATAAAATAATAATTATCATATCTCCCTCCTCTTCAACCACCATCCCCACACTCAAAACATGTCATCTCCACAGTAGCGAGCATTCAGAGCAGTTATTTCTGGATAACTTTCTCACAGTGTCGCTGTAGCTGAAAGGAAACTTAGCCATCTTCCCTACCTCTGAAGATTTAAGGTAATAAACTCCTACTTCTCCTGTGTCTAAATGTCTATGAATTTTTGTGACCTGCTAATCCTCCTCAACTTCTTTTTATAATTGGAGATAAAAAGGCACATAACTATGAACACCAGGCAAGAAGGACAGACACGGGAGAGGGGAGAAGAAAACTGCAAATGTTAGTTATATTCTTTCAGGAGAGCCTATGTTCCAGTCTTACCAATTATTTGTGAACTTATTTTTTTAATCTTCCTGATGCCAATAACATTTAGAAGTTATAAAGAGATAAAGATTCAATGTATAAAGCAAGAAGGATAGCTGTTGAGGGAGTAGAAGCCGGGAGGAAGTGGTGACCAATAAGCTAAGGGAAAAAATATCTCCAACGAGAAAGTGTAATTAACTGTATTCAATGCTAACCGGTTAAGTAGGATAGAATGTATTTAATAAATTGATGTTATTGGTGATGACAAAAACCAGCTTTGTTGAGGTGGGTTCAGGGGACAATGACATGAAAGGAACTGAAAATAGCAAAAATAGACAAGAAGGTTTGAAATATTTATGGGTGTAGCATCTGCTTTAATTATTTCTTAGAAAATGGGTGGGTTGTAAATGGAAGAGGCTGAATATTGGTAATTGTAGAAGTTGGTGATGGGTACATGAATTCATTATACTAGTGTCTCTGAGAAAAGTTCATAATATGTTGTTGTTTTTTTAAAGCACGTTATAAGAAGCAATAAATGTGCCAGGGCATATGAACATCAGGTAAATGGAAGTTATCCTGTTTTTTTTCTTTTTAACTTAAATTCATCTTTTTTGAATTAAATCTTAATTGACACATGCTGTATATGAAATTTCACTTTATGGTCTAAATCAGAGGCTTCCTATCCTATAGGAAGGATTCATGCTTGTTTTTCAAATTCAGAACAATTCTCCCAGTGATTTCTAGAAGAGAATAAAGAGGAGAGGAGAGGTAGACATCAGAATGTAGAGAGGCAATACTGTGTACAAATGAAAAAGAAAACAAAAAAAAACACTTTATTTCTATTTTTCCCAGGCTGCACAAATCTGGCTTTGATGAAGAAACTCAGAAGATTCTGATGTCTGTGGAAGAAAAAATGCCCCACCTGACCATTTCACACGAACCCTGGATTGACGAGGAATACAAGATCAGGGGTGTGCTCCTCTGATGGGGAACACCCTGAAGTAGTCTTCTCACAAAAGCTTTCCTTGGCCACCGTGGGCCCTTCTCCTGGCACCTCTGTCCTGTAATTGTACATCATGGCAGCAGGGCTGTGATTTCAGGGCTACTCCCTGGGTGTTCTAGCAATATGATTATGGAACGTGATACAGTGTATGTGCTGACTGTCTTTGCCTTGGTCCTATATCCCCTTGTCTTTAGAAACCCCATCCTGCCTTGCGATATTTAGAAGAACAAGTACGTTAAACAAGTGTTAAACGCTCTGGAAAGCATGGCTTTATTTTCTTAATGGATGTCTGAGTGTGTAGGGGCGTGCATTTGCAGGCACCACTATCCGGATACTTCTCACATAGAAGTGATGCTAGAATGTGTCTATAGATTGTATTGCTAGCATCCAGACTTTCTAGTTTGCCCAGATTTACATTTGATCAGTTTTCTTGTCCAATAAAAAAAGCATTTCCAAATCTCTACTTATCCTTTTATATATGACACTCCAATAGATGTTTCTAAAAATTCAGTATTATTCAAATGTTTCTATACTGTTTCTATTTTAAAATACAATATTAAACACTTCACTGCCATAATTAAACATTCCCTAGTTCCCTGCAGCAAATTGGTGATGCTTTATTGGCCTGGTCTAAAATTGTTACTACAAAATATAAATGTAAGGTGATACAGAAGCTGGATTATGTAGTATCAGTTATTAGATTGAAATATAATCTCAGATTCTCCTGAGATTGTGAAATTGTGGACCTGCCCCTGGATCTCTTGGCACACGCCTGGATTCTTTGGATACTTGGGAGGCTGAATTTTCTATAGTCTTTGATGTAGAGTGCTTGCACTTATTTGCTTAATTTTACTTCCAGGTTTTCCATATGTTTAAGCAATGATGAACTTTTTCGCCCAATTTTCTATTTGCTTTTGGACTTTTTCTACAACTTTAAAGAATGCTGGCATAGGCCAGGGGCGGTGGCTCACGCCTGTAATCCCAGCACTTTAGGAGGCCCAGGTGGGTGGATCATGAGGTCAGGAGTTCAAGACCAGCCTAACCAATAAGGTAAAACCCTGTCTTCACTAAAAATACAAAAATTAGCTGGACATGGTGGCATGCACCTGTAGTCCCAGCTATTTGGGAGGCTGAGGCAGGAGAATCACTTGAACCTGGGAGGCAGAGGTTGCAGTGAGCTGAGATTGCACCACTGCACTCCAGCCTGGAGCACAGAGTGAGACTTCGTCTCAAAATAAATAAATAAATAAATAAATAATAAATAAAAAACTGGCATAATCTTCCTGTGTTTCCTTCCCCTACTACCAGCCCACGTGACCAGGAGTGCTGCTTCCATTCAGGAATAAAGGGGGAAAGCCCGGTGGTCCAAAGACAAAGGAAGCAAGGCTGTGTGGACACATGGAAATATAAAAATATGAGTCTCCCAGCAGAGTCGTGTAGAGAGGAACTATGAGATCTGAGATGACATAGAAAAGCTTCAAATAGGATATCTTCCAGACTACTCAGACCTGGGGCAATAAGCAACCTTCACATAACCTTGAAGAGCGGCAGAACTTCACGTCATGGAGAAGACCAGACTCCGGATCATATGCAGACGCTCTGTATTCACAGGCTTCGAGTGTCAGCGTGACTTTAGAAAACTGAAAGAGGGCCGGGCGCCGTGGCTCACGCCTGTAATCCTGACACTTTGGGAGGCCGAGGTGGGCGGATCACCTGAGGTCAGGAGTTCAAGACCCGCCTGGCTAACATGGTGAGACACTGTTTCTACTAAAAATACAAAATCAGCTGGCCGTGGTGGCGGGCGCCTGTAGTCTCAGCTACTCAGGAGGCTGAGGCAGGAGAATGGCGTAAACCCGGGAGGCGGAGGTTGCAGTGAGCCGAGATCACGCCATTGCACTCCAGCCTGGGTGACAGAGCGAGACTCCGTCCCAAAAAGAAAAACAGCATTGAAGAAAATGCCCAATTGTAAACAGAAAAGGGGAGCCCGGACCCAGTGTTGACTGCCCCTTCCACTCTGATGACACCGGTTCAGAACTTAGATTCTCCCACGGGAGCACAGAAAACTTCCTATGCCACTGGCTCAGCTGGTCTCCACCATCCTCTCACTAATTGCCGAAAGCTGTAACTCACCACCAGAAGGGGCTGGGGACACATTTTGTTCCTCACTGAAGATTCTCCAGACTCTGCCTGCTGACGATGTCATGGATTCTACAGATGGCATGATAATGCATCTCTGTGGGGAGATCAGCTCCAGGAACTTGCTCCTATAACTAGGGACTCAGGGGCCCCCGCTCCTCCTGACCGACACTTCCCTGCACAGAGCTCTGGAACCAAGAGGAACCAGGTGGGTGCTTCCTTATGTTCAGTCTCAGGGAAGACGACGGGACTTAGTGTCATCCCTCAAGAGAGGAACATAGCGCGGTGGTGGTGAAGTCACTTTGTTCAGAGCAGGTGATAACCCTGCCTCACGCTGACATCCCGTTCATGCTCTGGCTGGACAGAGGCAGGTGGCTACCTGCCAGGGGAGTGTCTCAGGTAGGACCACAGGTGAGGGTCACTGCAAATCCCTGAGTCCTAGAGAAAGAAGGACAGGGTCTCTTTGGAGTCTGAACCAAACCTTGGATGAACAGACCCACTGAACTCTGAACCATGAACGCAAGAGTCTGCTCATTTTCTCAGACCCGACAGATCTAGCTTTGGGTGTGAATACGTGGCCGGGCGCAGTGGCTCGCACCTGTAATCCCAGCACTTTGGGAGGCCGAGGCGGGCGGATCACCTGAGGTCAGGAGTTTGAGACCAGCCTGGCCAACATGGTGAAACCCCGTCTCTACTAAAAATACAAAATAATTAGCCAGGCGTGGTGGCGCGTGCCTGTAATCCCCTAACTTGGGAGGCTGAGGCAGGAGAATCACTTGAACCTGGGAAGCAGAGGTTGCAGTGAGCCGAGATTCCTGCCATTGCACTCCAGCCTGGGCAACAAGAGCAAAACTCCATCTCAAAAAAGTACAGATAATTAAAGTGCAGGATTTGTGTTAGAACTTAAATATTCTAATACCAAAAACTAGGTCCAGTGACACACACATATATGTACAAATGGAAATTTACAGAAAGAAATCATCTATGGTACATCATGGTGGGGTGTAGTAGAATAAGACTGTCTCATTATTTCTCCAAAGATTCTGGAGACACATTGTGTGTTCTGTAGTGAGTGTGTGTGTGTGTTGTACACTCATACTTTTATCCAAGTTAATGAAAAAGAATCTTCTATCCTTCTTTAACCTGATGCAGCAAGGACAGAGAGAAAAACTTAGAACTGTAGTTCTCAGATCTTATAAAACTGTAACTTTTGTTTTTGTTTTTATTTTGAGACAGAGTCTCATTCCATCACCCAGGCTGGAGTGCAGTGGTGCAATCTGGGCTCACTGCAACCTCCTGGGTTCAAGTGATTCTCCTGCCTCAGCCTCCCAAGTAGCTGGGATTACAGGCACCCGCCACCATAGCCAGCTCATTTTTTTTTTTTCTTTTTTGAGACGGAGTCTCGCTCTGTCTCCCAGGCTGGAGTGCAGTGGCCGGATCTCAGCTCACTGCAAGCTCCGCCTCCCGGGTTCACGCCATTCTCCAGCCTCAGCCTCCCGAGTAGCTGGGACTACAGGCGCCTGCCACCTCGCCCGGCTAGTTTTTTGTATTTCTTAGTAGAGACGGGGTTTCACCGTGTTAGCCAGGATGGTCTCAATCTCCTGACCTCGTGATCCACCCGTCTCGGCCTCCCAAAGTGCTGGGATTACAGGCTTGAGCCACTGCGCCTGGCCACTCATTTTTTTTTGTATTTTTAGCAGAGACAGGGTTTCACCACGTTGGCCAGGCCGGTCTTGAACTCCTGACCTCAAATGATTCACCTGCCTCAGCCTCCCAAAGTGCTGGGATTACAGGCATGAGTCACCACGCCCGGCCAAGAGCTACTGATTTTTAAAGGTATTTTGTATTCACTCACTCCTAGGAATAATGTTGAGTTCTCAAAAGTTGACACTTGTTCCTCTTGCAATTGTAATGAGTTAGATGATCTTATGATTTGAGCAAGACTTTGCATTGTTCCCTTTTAAGTTACTGCATTCCTGTGACAGGATGATATGAATTCTAAATATGACACACTGCACCCTGTCACTGTCTCCTTCTCAGGATGATAACAATTCTAAATATGACACACTGCACCCTGTCACTGTCTCCTTCTCAGGATAATAACAATTCTAAATACCACACACTGCACCCTGTCACTGTCTCCTTCTCAGGATAATAACAATTCTAAATACCGCACACTGCACCCTGTCACTGTCTCCTCCTCAGGATAGTACAATAATTTAAATAATGTGACACTGTACCTCATGTCACTGTCTCCTTCTCTCAGGATAATACACAGTTCTAGCCACCGCACACTGTACTCCTGTCACGTCTCCTTCCTCTATAGATACAACAATTCTAAATACCGCGACACTGCAATTCCTGCCTTTCACTGTCTCCCTCCTCAGGATAGGTATGAATTCTAAATACCGCATACTGCACCCTAAGGTCACTGTCTCCCTTCTCAGGATACACAGTTCTAAATGCCACACACACTGCACCTCCTGTCACTGTCTCTCAGGATAATAAGGAATTGTTTCTGTTTTTGAGATTCAGGTCTTATTCTTGCTGCCCATCACTTCAGGCTGGAGTGCAGAGGCTCACTGCAACTCCTCCCAGGCTGGAAGCAATTCTCCTGCCCCCAGCCTCCCGAGTAGGCTAATTACAGGCGCAAGCATTACGCCTGGCTTCTTCTTTCTTTTTTTAGATGGAGTTTCAGTATGTTGGCCAGACTGGTCTCCCAACTCCTGGGATTCCCAGTAAGTAGTCCACCACTTCAGGCTTCTAAGTCCTAGATCTGGCATGGAGCCACCATGCCCGGCCGAAGACTCCTGAGCACATGATCATGGGTTCATCAGCTTGGAATCCTGCACTTCAGGAGGCCGCGGCAGGAGGAATGCTTCAGCCCAGGAGTTCAGGACCAGCCTGGACAACATAGCAAGACCCCATCTCAGCCTCCCGAGTAGCTGGGACTACAGGTGCATGCCACTATGCATGACTAATTTTTGTATTTTTAGTAGAGACGGGGATTTTTAATAGAGATGGAGTTTCACCATGTTGGCCAGGCTGGTCTCGAACTCCTGACCTCAAGTGATCCACCCGCCTCAGCCTCCCAAAGTGCTGGGATTACAGGCTCACGCCACTTCAGGAAATGTGTTGTAGTGACTCTGGATTCTGTATTGTTCTGAGAGGTTTTTTCATTTGTTTTCATTTTTGTCTGTTTCCGTAGGCAAAAAGTTGCCTGGACACATTTACAAAACACATCTCCCTATCTCCCTGCAGTCAGCAGCTATCTGTATCTATGCTAAGTTCTTTCAAAGACTCCTAAGAGGTCTCCATGGACCTCTGAAGTTTAAGTCAATGATTGGGTCACAGCTTACTCAGAAAGCTCAAGCCAGTAAGGCTTCCAACCACCGCCACCCAGGCCGAGTGGCTTGAGTAGCACATTCACTGTGTGGCATAATTCCGTGTTTGCCCAGGCTTTCCATTTCTACTGGGCTCCCTGGGGCCTCCCACGTGCATGTGTAGAAGATCACTCAGTCAGAGATGCTTGGAAAGTGGATGATGTCTATCGTTCTATGGATCACTTGCAATGCTTATTTTCCTGGGAACAGAAATGAAGTGGGGCCAGGCCGTCTCCTCTCTATTGTCTGTATTACAGAAGGAAGGGAGCGGTGCTGGAGCAGGGGGCCCAGGAGCATCCCAAGCGGCAGGCCAGTCCCCGCCAAGAAGAGAGATGTAGGTGGGATGACGCTCCGGGGACTCGGGAAAGAGACATGTGTGAGCTTTTGTGATATGAGGTGAGACAGAGCAAGGGCGCTGTGGGGTATGCGTGCATTCCCACAGACAGTGTGGATGGCTGCATTCATGCGTTAGGGCTGTCATAACAAAGTACCACCAGCTGGGAGCCCTATATAACGTCAACATATTTTCTCGCAGTTCTGGAGGCCAGAAGTTCGAGATGAAGGTGCTGCAGGGTCGGTTTCCGCCGAGGCCTCTCTCCTTGGCTCGCAGACGGCTTGTCTTCTCCCCGCGTCTTCACATGAAGGTGCAACCCCACTGTATAACAGGCAGGTTGGATTAGGACCCACCCTAATGTCCTCATTTTAACCTTACTTACCTGTGTAAAGGCCCTGTCTCCAAATACAGCCCCATTCTGGGGTATGGGGGCGGGGGAGGTGGGGGTAGGACTCCAACACAGGGCTTTCTGGAGGGCGCAGTTCAGCTAGTGACAATGACTGCAGGTGTCTACGCGGAGAGGATGGGCCACTCCCACGGGGGTCGGGTGAGCAAGGGGCGCGGGAGGAAGAGCGTGGAGATCACGTGCCGTCTAGTGTGCGCGCTGGGCTGGGAGGTGGGGGCCGGGAGGAGACCAGGACCACGAGTAAGAGCCCGCGAGAAGTACGTGTGACTTCTCCTTGTCTCCGTGTGGGCGAGAAGGCTGGAGACGGAGGAACTGTTTCCGAGGAACTGAATTCCTCCATTGATCATCTGCGCGCTGGCCCAGGTGCACCAGCGCGCACGGGATCCCAGCCTCTTCCCACAACCCCGCCTGCGGCTCCGGCCGCTCTCCGGCGCCCTCTGCTGGGCCAGCGCCCGAAACGCAGGCGAGCGCTTTCCAGCTTCCTCCAGTCCCATCCCGCGCGGTAGCCGCTCACAAGCAGGTGCTTCAACTTAAGTCCATCAAAAATAGGCAAGATTAAAAAATCTCACACTGGCCACATTTCAACTGTTCCATGTGGCATGTGGCTACTGGCATCCCTTTTGTACAGCACAGAGAACATTTCAGCATCTCAAAGTTCCATCAGATGCCCTGCCAGTGACCACTCAATCTCTGCGAAAAAGTGAGGATCCCGAGCTGTGCTCGGTGGCCCACACCTGTAATCCCAGTACTTTGGGAGGCCGTGGCAGGTGGATCGCCTGAGGTCAGGAGTTTGAGACCAGCCTGGCCAACGTGGTGAATCCCCGTCTCTACTAAAAATACAAAAATTAGCCAGGCGTGGTGGTAGGCGCCTGTAATTGAGAGGCTGAGGCAGGAGAATCGCTTAAACTCGGGAGGTGGAGGTTGTAGTGAGCCAAGATCACGCCACTACACTCTAGCCTGGGTGACAAGAGTGAAACTCTGTCTCAAATTTAAAAAAAAAAGTGAGAATCCCCAACTGTTCCAACCGCATACAACACACACACACCACACACACCACACACACACACACACACACACACACAGAGCCGGAATCTCCTTGGTTGAGGGCACTTCCCACTTAGGCCCCTCAGGACGGAGTTGTCCAGGACAGAAACACACACATGGCCACACACACGTCCTCACCTCCATCGATGGCTGGCCCAGAGCTGCCCAGCCAGAGAGGACGCAGGGCCAAAGGAGATAATCTGCTATCAGTGAAAGAAACAATGGAGTCAATACGGCTTAGATGAATGAATGCATTCACTCATTCTACTTGAAATCAACACCCAATAGATGTAAGAAACAAAGAAATCATTTAGGTAGATAAGGTGAAGAGAGTCCCCAGCAAAAAGCTTTCTAACAAAAAGCAGCTTAGAAATTGCTCCCTTTCTAACCACACCACCCAATTCAAATAAGTCACTTCTCCTAACAAAGAGCAGCCTGACCTTTCAGGCTGTAAAACACAGATAAGCAACTCAGGGCACAGACTTGGGAGGTTCCTGGGTAATCACCAAGCCACATACATACGATGGTCCCCAATAAAAACAGTAGGCCTAAAGCACATTCCTTTCCCTTTAGGCACACCAAGATAGGGAAGCTGGAAGCGTGCGTGGGGGAGATGGCTGCAGCTGCAAGAAGGTGCCTGGGAATGGGCACAGACACACTCCCTCACCTTTCAGCACACACAGATAAGCAGTGCAGAGCAGCACAAACTAAGGGCCTGCCTGCAGGATCAGAGAATGGGGTGGGAGCCGGGCACAGTGGCTCACGCCTGTAATCCTAGCACTTTGGGAGGCTGAGGGCGATCACGAGATCAGGAGATCGAGACCATTCTGGCTAACATGGTGAAACCCCGTCTGTACTAAAAATACAAAAAAAAAAAAAAAAAAAAAAAACCAGCCTGGGCAACACAGCAAGACTCTGTCTCAGGGGGAAAAAAAAATGCATTTCTTTCTATTCAATGAGAACATGAGGAAAAGGCAGAGGCCGGCTGGGAGAGGGTTTGTGTGTGTAAAATTGAGTTTCAGTATAAAACAAAGATCAAGGCAGGACTGAAAGCCCCAAGGCTGGCATCGCAGCTCCAGAGCGAGGGGCAAGGGTAGGGCGGGGGGTGAGAGGAGAGCGAGGGGTAAGGGTAGGGTGAGCACAGGTGTGAGGGGACTCTGGCAGGCCTGGACTCTGGTGGGTGGTGGGGTGACCTAGGAGTTGGCTGAAGCTCCCTCGGGCTCCAGGGAGGTTCCCTCAAGTGCCTTCCCCACCCAGCCCCTAGGCCCTGAACGGAGTCCCCAGGAATGCCCCACGCCCCGTCCGCTTTACCTGTCCCAGGGGAAAGTTCTGTGTGGTTTTTTCCACTTTAGCCCTCTGCGGGGAGACGCAGGGTCAGAGGCACATCTGCTCCTCTGGAGAGGTGGCCGGGCGCAACACGACTCAGGCCAAACCTGAGAATTCTGAACCTCCTCCTAGGCCCATCTGTGCACGTCCTTGTAAAATCCTTTCCGCAAATGAACCCCGCCGCCATCCCCCACAGCCCCCGCCACCCTCACATCTGATCATCTTCTTCAGCCTCCACCATCCCCAGGTGACCTCTGATCACTCTGGCCTGCCTTCAGCAAGAATCCTGCTAGGTGGGTTTAGCCAAAACCCCCCGGACCCCTGAGGTTTGTTCTTAGTGATTTTCCATCCACTGATGGTACCTGTACCTATCTCGATGGTCCTGAATAAAGTCTTCCTTATGGCCATTTAACAAGTTCGCCATCCCACCCTGGGGACAGAGACGCATTTGCTGTAGAAAGAGGGACACTAATACAGTGGGTGAACCCTCAATCGGGGACAACAGCAGGCTCCCAGCATTCAACCCTGCATGTCGCTAAGCCCAGGTGCTTGGGCTTCATGGGGGACTCTTTATTTTATTTTTTTTTGAGACGGAGTCTCACTGTGTCTCCCAGGCTAGAGTGCAGTGGCGCGATCTCGGCTCACTGCAAGCTCCGCCCCCCGGGTTCACGCCATTCTCCCGCCTCAGCCTCCCAAGTAGCTGGGACTAAAGGCGCCCGCTACCGCGCCCGGCTAGTTTTTTGTATTTTTAGTAGAGACGGGGTTTCACCATGTTAGCCAGGATAGGATGGGGGACTCTTACATGGCAGCTCCTGCTGAGCACTTTGGTGGCTGGAATATTCTGGAAAGAGGAATAAAGTAGGAGACATGAGATCCGTGGCGCTACTTGGTAATTCGCACTGTAGGGAAAGGAAGATGCCGAGGATGCTGTAAATAAGCCCCGAATTTATGTACAAGCCTCTTGTGTTTTCAATAGTCTTGTTTTGCCAAATGAGGAAATGGTGGGGAGAACTGAAGCCTTACACCTTTAACCCTTCCACTGGACTAAGCCCAAATATATCATTTTATCTTCTTCCTCCTCAGCTTTTCTGAAGAGAAAGGGAGTGAAGGCACGGCACTGTGAAATCGTGAAACTTATCCTTAACTTGGTGAATGGAGGGTCTGACAAGTGAGGAGCCGAGGAGCTACGACCCTGTGGGGAGACCAAGATCGCCAAGAGCGGGGCTCACCTCCCCTTTCCCTGGGATCCCACTCAGAGCTGCCTTCGGCTGGCTCTCCATGCCCTGGGGGGCTCCCCCATCACATCCGCCTAGAACAGCAGGGTCTCAGAGAGCCCAAGCGTAAGGGACGCTTGCTGCTGCCCAGGAACGGCACCCCGTCCCGGGAAGTGACTCCCCCACAACATACCCAGGCCGGGTGAGAAGAGGGCTTCCCCTCCCTGGCTAAGGAAGTGAGATGCTCCTCTGCAACTGGACCTGTAACCAGCTGACCCCAAAGTTCCTGTGTCCCTGGGCCCCACCCCTTCCTGCATGGCGTGGTCAGCAATTCCTCCATCAAGCCCCTACAACCCTCCAGACACCCCGGTCTGCAGCGGCAAGTGGAGGCCAGAGAACGCTCCGACACAGGTCATGACCCAATTCACAGCAAGTAACAGAACCCCAACCTCACGTCACCCCGATGGCACTTCTTTTGCTCAGCAATCCCCAGGTGACATAGGTCCACCAGGGAGGGGGCACACAGGGTGGCCACCAGGCCGCTTGGACACCGTAGTCACGGTGGCCTCCAACCCTCCAATGGCTAGGTGCTCCCTGGACCCCAACCCACAGCAGCAAGTGTCCCTGCGACACAGCTATCTGGCCCCACCCTGAGCCCAGAGCATCTCCGGGCAGAAGGGGCAAGAAGTCATCTGACTCCAGGGGTCTGGCCCCACACAGCCTGCACCCCGCACAGCCTGCACCCCGCACAGCCTGCACCCCAGCACAGCCTGTACCCCGCACAGCCTGCACCCCAGCACAGCCTGCACCCCGCACAGCCTGCACCCCAGCACCTCTGAGACAAGAGCTGTCGGAGTCACTGAGGGAGTGAACCCAGCCGTCAGGACTTGACCCCAGGGGATCATGGAGGGAGACTCCACATGGAAGAAGAGCCTGTTCCACTTAAAACAGACACAGCCAGATCCCCGTCACTGAGGCCCTGGCTGTGGGGCCTGCAACAAGCTGTCACCGACCCCTGGAGATAACAGCAACACCCCCTCACAAGGCGGCCCGAGGCTTCTCTGGGATGATCCCATCAGGTGTGGTCCAGCCCAGGACAGCGGCACACAGACGACAACCAGAGGCACCTGGTGGTTCACTCAGCTCAGCCGACAGAGGCTGACGCGGTTTCCGGGAGTGCAGGGATGGATTAGTGATGCTTGCGGGGGGCCCAGGTGATGGCGATGGTGATCTGTGTTGCGTATGTGCCATCCCTCAGGATTCTTCTTCTCCCTGAACCCCAGTGCACTCTGACCTCATCCTAGTGTTCCCTCAACACAAGAGCGAGGCCTCCTGCACTGGGAGCGTCTGGCCACGAGTGGCCTCCTGACCACCTGGACCTGCGTGAGCTACAGCTCTGCCAGGCCTCGCGCCGTCCACCCTCAACCCAGCCACCCCTTGACCCGGGAGGGTCAGGGAAATCAGGACTTCTGAGACAGAATGGCTGGTTCCCAGCCACCCTCGAGAGAGAGATGGGACCCAAGCCCCGGGTCCCTGGATGAAGGGCTCTGGGGGACACGCGAAAGCACAGATGGGAAGCTGGGGGAGCCAAGCCCATGGGAATTGCCATTTATTCCCAAAGTTGCCAAAATCATCACCAAGGATTCACCGAGGGTGCGTGAGGGGAACAAGGAGGCTCAAACACTGACTGAGGGTTGAGAGTTTGGAGGGAGGGGGAATGGGTGGGGGCCCCAGCCGCCCCTCCCCCTTCTAATGCCACGGGAAAGGGGTCCTCCTCTGGCCAGCTCCCCTCCCCAGGCCCCATGTCCAGTTTCTCTCTGGGGAGGTGGGGTCGGAAAGGAAGAGGATGTAGTGTGAGTGGGCCCCAGGAGGGGGAAGGGCACTGGGGGCAGGGATCCCCCATTTCACATGCACTCACAACACTGATCTCCCAGAGAGCCAGAATGGGGCAGCTGGATGGAGCCAGGCCCCCTTCCGCCCTGGATTATAGGAGGAAGGGGTTAGTGTTGGGGGCCGGGGGGCCTGGGGGCATCATGGGGGGCAGGCCAGGGCCCCCGCCAAGGGGAGAGATGTACGTGGGTGGCGCTCCAGGGACAGGAGGCACAGGACTGAGACGGAGCTGGTTCAGGGTAAGCGTCGCAGGGGGCGCGGGCTGGAAGGGGTTCGTGACGGAGGGGCCAGTGGCTGGGCCTCCTGCAGGAAGAGAAGACCAGAGACACGGAGTGCAGTCAGTGGCGCGGCCCACCTGTGTCCATCCAGCACGTGCAGGCAAGGGGCGAAGCGTCCCTGCCCTGTGAGGCACCTGCTCTGCTGGAACCCACAGGGAGGACTTGGGCAGGTGATGGGCCCACACTCACCGCCTGGCAGGAAGGGGTTGGAGGCCTTGGCTCCAGACGGCGTGGGGCCCGGCCGGCTCACCAGCGAGTCCAGGTCGACGAGGGCTGCATTGGGCCCCAGGAATGACTCTGGCGTCTTCCGGGTGGGGGGCGTGGGAGTTGGTGTGGCTGCAGGTGGGGGGCTGCCCACAGCCTCAGCCAGAGATCCCCTGACCCCACTCATGTCAAACGCCCCAGGGCTTCGGGCCGGCACCTCTCCTGCCAGCAGCTCCAGCTCTCCTGGAAGGAGCGGGGAGAGGGGCTCAGACAGGGCAGATAGCAAGGCTCCAACCTGGGAGCAGTACAGGCCATCACAGGGGGCGCTTCAAAGAGCCCGGTGCCCAGAAGCCTCAGGAAGAGGAACCGAGGTGCAGAGCGGAGCAACGCCTGCCCAGGCCAGAAGCTCGCATGTCAGCCCAGATTCCCACAAGGTGGGTCTGATTCCAGTGAGCAAACGCAAGAGGGATGACAGAAGCAGGTGTCACCCTCTGACAACCACAAGGCAGCAACTGCTTCAGGGAGGGGCTGTCCAGGGTCTCTAGGCCCACGGGGGGAAGGCAGCGGGGGCCTGTTCACAGGGGCCTCCAGGCTCAGAGCAGCCTGCCCTCAGACGCTCCTTGAGTACACAGCCCCAGCGGGAGCTTCCAAGTGGACAGACAGCACAGACACGTGTTCTGGGCCGGCGTGAAGACGTCTGTTGGCTGGAGGTCTGACTTTTTTTTTTTTTTTTAGACGGAGTTTCGCTCGTTTCCCTGGATTGAGTGCAATGGCGCAACCTCAGCTCACTGCAACTTCCACCTCCTGGGTTCAAGCGATTCTCCTGTCTCAGCCTCCCGAGTAGCTGGGATTACAGGCGTGTGCCACCACGCCCGGCTGATTTTGTGTTTTTAGTAGAGACGGGGTTTCGGCCATGTTGGTCAGGCTGGTCTTGAACTCCTGACCTCAGGTGATCTGCCCACCTCGACCTTCCAAAGTGCTGGGATTACAGGCGCAAGCCACTGCGCCTGGCCTGATTTTCTTTTTAAATAGATTTAACAATTCTATCTACTGTTGAAAAAATGCACACATTTGTATGGGACAAAAAAAGGCCTAAAAGAAGGAAAACTGCAGGCTGGAAGACTGCTCTATGTTAACCTAGATAATGAGAGGAGGGGAGTGCAGGCGCAGCTCACTCCCCGTTAGCCGCCGGCCTTTCATCAGGGGAAACAGGTTTCTGTACCACAACCTGTGCCTCAATAACAGCTCACTTAAACAAACAAACAAAAAAACCAAGAGATCAGGCTGACATGACTCATCATGGGACAGACAGGTGCCAGCTGAGGGCCATGGTGAAGCACTAGTGGCCACAATGACCTCGGACACTCCTGACGGAGTAGCCACTCAGGGACTCAGCAGATGGGCCCGTCACAGGCGGCGCGTGCCGGCTTACGCCAGCTGAAAACCCCAAGGAGCCGGGGCAGCTAAAGGCAGCACCCATGAGGACGCACCCTGGCCAGCCCTGGAGCCACCAGCAGGCGAGTGGGGACCTGGAAGCGGAGCCTCGGCTGCCTTCCAAACCCCTGTCCATGCAGCTCACTGCACAGGACAAGACAATCCCTGTTCTTTGACACACTTGAAGAGTCTGCAAGGCACTCAAGCGATGTGGAGGCAGAGACGGGTCAGAGGTCGACATTTTGGTGGGAAACCTTGAGAAGAATTCTGTTTCTCTCTAAGTCTGCAATTTCTCTAAAATCAAGATGCACACTTGTTTTAAAGACAAGTGGATGGTTCTGGCCCACTCTACCCAAGTCAACTTTTCATCCTTAAGTCCAGCCGGCCCTGTCTGGAGTGGGACAGAGACAGCCGGGAATGGGGCTCCTGAAGAGCTGGGGGGCGGGGGCTCCCTCTGGCCACTGGGAAGAAAGGCAGGGGCTCACCCGCGCTGCTCCCGGAGGTCGGCAGTGCTGTGCGGAGTCGGTCGAAGTCAGAGAACTCATCAGGCTCCGTGTCGAATCCCCCGGTGGCTGTGGGGTCGGGATGCTCTGCTCAGCCCCTCCCTGGGGCCCCGCCTCAGCTCCCACCTCCAGTCCGGGCGTCCACCCTTCCTTAGGATGCTCGACTCTAACATCTCCCACTCACTCCTGCCCGGGGCTCCGTTCCCACCCCCACTGCAGTACCTGTGGTGCCATTGGTGCTGGGTTTGGCAGGTGACCCTCCCCAGGGATCTGAGAAGGCTGGAGCCGGTGTCCAGGGATCAGAGGCCGAGGGTCCACTGACCGGGACCCCACCTGGGTGAGGACACAAGAGCATGAGGAGCTGGCAACCTTGACTGCCCAGATGGCCGGGGGGACCATTGCCTCTGAATCTGTGGCTGTTCACACAAAAGCTCCCTTGCTCCCGGTCTTCCGCACACAAACTCAAATTCCAACTGGGCATCACTGCCAGGCTCTGGCCCTGGGACCCCAGCTGGGGTGAGGGGCTTCCCCGCAGCCTCTGCCAGACCTACCCAGCCCTCCCTCAGCTCCCCTACCCCTCCCCTGTCCAGCTGGGTGTCAGGCCCTTCTCCACCCGCACCTCCCAGCTCCACCCACCACCCTTCCCAGATGCCTATGTCGCACAGGCTCTGCCCTGGCCGCAGCCTCTGTGCCCCTTGGCTGAGCTGCTCCCCATAGCACACCCCCGTCCTCCAAGGCACAATCTCACATGCCCTGTCCTGGGCTGTCTCATCTGACCCCCTCCCCTGTACCCAGGACGCCCCCACCACTGCCCGGCGCCACTTGGCTGCATCTGTCCCTGTCCAAGGGCACAGCCAACCAAGGACAGGTGCACACAGGCATAGAGGCCGCACGCAAGCAGGCCACGCACTCACCATCGGAACTTCCCCATGGATCCGGCGTGGGCCCCTCCCCGGCTGCAGGGGCTGGGGTCCCACCCCAAGGGTCAACTGAGGGTCCTGCAGGGGCAGCAGGCCTCCAGGGGTCCCCAGAGGCTGGCGTGGGGGCTGGACCTCCCCAGGGATCAGCAGCTGGAGGGACAGGGGGGCCGCCCCAAGGGTCCGAGGTGGGGGCAGCCGTCGGGACGGCAGCAGCCACGGGTGCTGGGCCCCCCCAGGGGTCTGTGGTCGGGGGAGGAGCTGGGGCTGTGAAGACGTCAGCAAGGTCCATGAGGGACGACTGTGGGGGAGAGAGAAGAGGAGGAGCATGAAGAAGTGGTGGGAAGCCCGGGACAAGGACCAAGCTGGGGCCCGTCGCTGGGGAGGTGGCCAGGCCCTGGGTGTCCAGACAGCAGCCATCCATAAGGGGTAAGAGGGAGGCAGGCCCCAAACACACCACCCACCCTCCCTCCTCGTACGTCCTAGGGTCGGCCCACCTCCCCCACCCCAGGGAGCCCCAAAACAGGCCACACCCCTGCCCCACATCCATTCTCCACACCACGGCAGGGCAGCCCCTTAACCCCACCTGCTCCCAGGTCCTTGCCCAGCCCTGACTGAGGATGGAGGCCAAGCCCTCCCCTCACTCAACCCAAAGCAGCTCACTCCTCCCTCTGCCCACCGTGCCTTCTTCAGTCAGCCCCTAGTCCCTGCTCCATGCCTTCCCCGGGGAAGCTCCCCCTGAACCCCACTCAGGTCACCCTGAGCACCTCTCATGATGCCCCCTACATTGCCCTGCCGTCACCCCACAGTCATCGCACTGCAGGCCTTCCCACGCCGCACGCACACGCTGCAAGGTCCTGTGTTCTGGGGTGGCACACGACGGGCCCAGCTAACCAGAGCCCCTGTCTCGGAAAGTGCAAGTGTCCCCAACAGACTCATGCACACATCTCCAGTCAGCACTGTGAGGCAAAGGCCCCGGGGGGATGGGAGGGGAAGAAGAGCTGAGTCCAGGGCAGGAGAAGAGATGGGTGAGATCCAGTGCTCCTCCAACGGGGCAGCCCTTACTGGGGTCACTGAGCTGTGGGGGACACTGGTAGAGACCCCTTGGCCGAGGCCAACATAAAGAGGCTTTCCATCTACCAAGAAAGTCCCACTGTGCCTTATGGCCACAAGCTGTCTGCCGCCTCCCATGGAGAGGGGGCCTTGTCCCCACCCCTCAAACCTGGGCTGGCCTCAGGACCTGCTGAGACCAACAGCAGTGCACAGGCTGGGAGCCAACTCCGACCCAGCCCGATGAGCCTGTGCTGGGGTGGGGCAGCAGCGGCTACCGTGCTGTGAGGACACTCGGGACAGACTAGTAACTGGGGAGAGGCCAGGGGAGGAGGCTGGAGAGCAAGGCCAATGCGGACGCCCTGGGCCCAGAGGCGTGAGTGACCTCAGCTCTGACACGAAACAAAACCAGCCAGCAGGGCCCCGTCACAGAGAAGTACTGAAGCGTGACCTGAAAGCGCAAGGTTGTGGGAGGGTTTGCTACTCAGCTGCAGAGCACAGGAATGCCACAGAAACACTGTCTGCAAGGGCGGGACCATGCCTCATCGCTCACCAACAGACCCTGGTGTGCAGCACACGGCATGGCACCAAGGAGGTGCCGAAGAAAGTGTAACAGATGGGCGAGCCCTGCACCCTCCTTCCTGTGGCCATGTCAGGCTGTTGACCTATTCTGGGCCTCCCCATTCAGCTGTGGTGGGTGGGGGTGGCCCTCATGGTGCTCGGCCCGAAGACGGATGGCCAGTGCTGACCACAGAAGGTGGCCACAGGGCAGCCTGGTGAGTCACCAGCCTCAGCCCAGCAGGGAGGAAGAGGCAGTGAGAGGCCAACCGGGCCTGGAAACCCAGTGCCCAGCTCCAGGACCTTGTGTTTCAGCCTCTGCTCCAGGGACCTGGCCATGCAGGACTGAGCAATGGAATGGACGGACACCTGCGGGGGCCAGGGAGGGCAGAGCAAGCCCCGCTCACCTCCTCCTTGCCCCCGGTCTCTCTCTTGCTCTCCTCGATCGCCATCTGCAGCCGCAAGTCATCCCCGCGACGGATCCGCTCCTCCTGTTGGGGCACGGGCAGCAGCCAGGGAGACATGAGAACGTGAGCCGTAGGCAGATGCCACCTCAGCCCGGAAGCCCCAGCAACCCCTCCCACCCCAACGAAGGCGGCTGAAGGATTCGATGGGATGCGGACAATGTATGAAATGGGGATGGGGCACCTGGGTCAAAGGTCGGGTGGGACACGGGGATGAGGGGAGTGGGGTGCTGTGCTGGGGCACCCAGGGAGGACAGGCACCCGCCTCAGTGGTATCTCCTGCGTTGGGGAGAGGAACGGACCCTGGTCACCCAAGCAACCTTGGCACGGCTGCACTGGCCGCCACCAGGCTCTGTCTGACCGGAGGTCCTACATCCTACAGCTGAAGGTACTGAGACTTCAACATGCGTGAGGCTGTGGGCTTTCCAGCCCAGCAGGATGGTAGGGGGTGACTTAGGAAGGGGCGATGGGGCTGGTCTGAGGGGAGTCCCTGGCAGGGGCAGGGAGGCTGCTCTGACCTTATCATGCTCTTCTCGGCTCAAACTAAGGGCCAGCTGGAGCTGGGCGTCGTCCTCGGGGCCGCAGGATGGGGGCTGGGGGAGAGAGAGTGTGAGGGGCATGGCGGGAGGGGCCAGAGGCAGAGGCAGGAAAAGAGGTAGAGCCAGAGTCAGATAGGGTCAAAGAAAGAGAGGGCTTGGGGTCCCTGAACCAGTGAGGGACAGGCAGAGAGTGACACGCAGAGGGACGGGAGGTGAGGATGAGGCAGGACTGGGGAGGAGACGAGTGACAGCACGTGGAGCAGCGACAGTGAGGGCCAGGCCTGCGTCTGGCTGGGAGGCAGCCTGAGGTGAGACGTGGAGGCGGGTGGCGGACAGACAGCCCCAGCTGCACGCCCAGTACCTGGTCAGCCTCCTCCTTGCTCATGGCCAGGGCCAGCTGGAGCTGCAGCTCCTCCTCCCCACTGCTCTGTGGCCATGCCTGTTCCGCCTCAGGAGGGGGGCCTGAGCCCACAGCTGCTGATGAGGCTGGAGGGTGGGGGAGAAACTCGTGAGACCCAGACCAGGGAACGAGAGACAGGAAACCCCACAGCCTAGAGAGATGGGGGCTTCTGTGTCCAACCCCACCCCCCAAGTCCCCCACCCTACAGCCTCTGAAGGCTAAGACTAGGACCGAGAGGCAGAGACCAGATACCAAGTGCCCAGAGGAGAAAGGGTCCCCGGAGGGTGGTGCAGGCAGCCCCACCCATGGGAGGGGCCAGGCATCAGGGAAGGACCAGAGCAAAAGTCAGTCTGATAAGCAGATGGGAAACCCCAGGAACCTCTGAGCCCTGCCACCACCAGGACTTCCAGCATGCCTGGGGTCTGTCACTGGGCCCCTGGGGGATGGGAGGTCCTTCCTCCCGGGTCTCCCAGGCCTCTGTTTCCAGGGCTTGTGGAGAATGGTAGCTCTGGCAGGGAACAACTGGAATTCAGAGTGGGAGAACAGCGTCTGTTGAGACGGCAGGATCCAAGGCCTGGTCAGGGCTGGGGAGTGGGCCAGGAAGGAGCCCTTGGTTCCAGAAGCAGGAGGAGGAGGGACAGAGAGGACACAGGAAAGCACGGCCGGACCCTCCAGGAGGGTGCTGAGATATCCCCGGCCTCCACTGCAGCATCCTCTCAGTGACCCCCGCCTACCCTCAAACTCTGTCCTGACACTGTTCTCTCCACCCTCAAGGCCTGTGGACCCTAGGCCCCCCTCCACAGTGCAGAGAACAGGCTCCAACCAGGCCCCAGGCCCGCCGAGCGTGGGGCCATCGCCCCAGCCTCCAAAGCCCCAGGGTGGACCTTGCCTCTCCTGCCCCGCCCTCCCCACCACTGTGCACTCGTCAGCAAGTTCTGTCTGCTCCAGCTCCAAGACGCCTTGCACCTGTGTTCTATACTTCTGTCCCCACCCAACCCACTCCCCGGGCCCAGGCCTCTCCCTGACAAGCAGGCCCTGACTCCCCTCGCCCGGAGCTGCAGCAGGCAGCTGTCTGGCGGCCCCACCTGCACCAGGTTCAGGGGCCCCCAGGCTGGCCCCCGTGCAGTGTGCCCAGGGAGCACGTGGGCGGCAGAGCGAGGCCAAAGGGTGACCATCTGGGGTTATGAGTGAAGAAAGGATGAGAGAACCAGCAGCGGCTGACAGACTTGGGTGGGTAAGTGGCCGTCTGGGGGGATGGGCAGATGGAGGGGCAGCGTGGGGCACGGGTGAGGCCGGGACACAGGGAGGACCACACTCCTGTGGCCCCTCCTCCTCTTCCCTGCCTCTGTGACTTCCTCCTGAGCTCTGGGGACTCTCAGTGGTGGCTAAATCCAGTGGTGGCTAAATCCAATGCCCAGCAGCCCTGAGGGCCGCACCTCCCACATCACAGGTAACACAGGCACCCAGCCAGCAACACCCAGGCCTTCCCATCACTGGATCCCCCAGCCTCGGTGCTGCCCAGGGACCACAGGCCCTTCCCCGCCCACTGGGGGTCTCAGGGCGCACTCCCTAGCTGCCCCCAACCTCCTCCCCAGCCACAGCCCTCCACACAGCTCGCTCCAGGACAGGGGCCAGCACACCACAGTGGCAGCCACAGCTGGCCTGAGAAGGTCCAAGAAAGGCCTTTACATTTTTCAATGGTGGGAAACAATGAAAAGAATGCACCAAGATGGGCGAAAACTCGAGTACCCTTAAAAAATTAAATAACTGAAAAGTCTTAAAAAGACAGTGAAAACTACATGAAATTCACATTCCGGAGTCCTTGGTGAGTGTCAGAGGGGCGCAGCCGCTTCCCAGCAACTGCTGGCAGACAGGGCCAGGCAGCTGGGATGGGAAGGCGTGGCCAGCAACGCAGAGGACACTGGCTCTGGCCCTGCACAGAGTCTGACCACCCCCAAGCCAGGATCTCCTACCTCAGGCCTCTTCCCTGAGGCTCCCTCCCAGCTCCTGCCAACGTTCCTCCTCAGTCCACCCCAACCCCGCCGCCCACCTGTCTGCCTCAAGCTGACCAGCCCCTCTCTGCCGCCCACACTCCCTCCTGGTGTCCCCAGCTCTGAGCACTCCCACGCCACGCCAGCTTCTTCCCTCCACTTCACACTCTGCTTTCACGCCGTCTACCAGCTCCTGGGTCCTTACTCTGGAGTTGTGGGCAGGGCCGTACACACCCCATCACACCCATGTATCCCCGTGGGTGCTGAACGGTGATCCCAAATGAGACCTGTCCAAACAGAAGGCCTAGACTCCCCAAACAAGTCCAGTCCCTCGAGCCGGACCCCATGGGGGCCACAGGCCCTTCATGCTGGCTGCGCCGGCCTGGCTGACCCACCTCCATCTCCAGGGCAGTGCTCTAGCGGCCCCTCCCCATCTCACGCACCCCCACTAACTGAGGCACCTCCACTCTTCCTGGAGAGCAGAAGAGCCTCGCAGACATTCTCCAGCCTCCCTCCCAGTCCTGAGCAGCAGGACTAGTCTCTTCACGGCTGTGAGCCCGCGACCAGCATAGCTCACACTTTCCAGCACAGTCCAAGGCCCACACACCCATCACATAACTGGAAATGTTTCGTGGGGCAGATCTTGGCCTGACGATGTGGGAGGCACTATTTCAAGTTTTGTTTTCAGGGCTGGTAACCACCCACCAGACTGAGTCCTCCACCTCCGGAAGGCATTGCCAAGGCTCCTAACGCAGGCCCAGATGCCTGGTGCAACCTGCAGGCCCTGGCTCTGGCCTTCCTTCCGTGCCCCTTCCAGGCCACCCTCTGCCTCTCCGATGTTCCCTCATCTCGGCGCAGACAGAAGCACAGCACCCTCGGGAGTCACTGTGTGACTGTCCCCAGCACTGACCGCCCTCAGGCCCTGAGCCTATGGGGAAGTGGAATAAAAGTTCCCAGTTCCAGACCTGCCCTGGGGCACAAGGCAAGAGGCAGGAAGGGCCCCAGAGCTGCTGCATGGGAGGTCCTAAGGGAAAAAAGGGCACAAGTGAGACCAGAGCAAGGGTCCCAGGTGAGGGGAGGAAAAAGGGGATGCCTCAGTGGCTCCTGGCTGGGAGACAGGGAAGCAGGCAGAGGACAGACTCTAGGCCGTCAGGGGCCGCAGGGAGGGCTCACCCGTGGCGGTCTGTGCCAGCTTTTCCTTGGTCTTGAGCGCGTGCGCCCGCTCCTCCCGCAGCCGGTCCTCGTCGCGCAGCAGGGCCACCAGCTGCTTGGCTTTCTCACGCACGTTCACGCCCTGGTCCTTGCCGTCGCGGTCCACGTACTGGAAGTCCTTCAGCGTCTGCACGGCGTACATGTTCTCCTTGCACTGCTGTGACACGCGCTCTGAGCCGGTCTTGATGAGGTACTCCATCAGCGTCATGGCCTGCGGGCGGGCACAGGGACGCCCGGTCAGCACGCTGGGCAGGCACCGCAAGGCGGGCTGGAGACGGCCCAGGCCCCGGGGCAGCTGACTGGGTGCAAGTCCCACAACCCACCTGTCCCCACCGAGTACGACACGGCCCCACGCTGTGAAGGGGACCAGCCGCGGAGGGACTGCGTTCAGCGACAGATACACAGTAGGCCACATGGCCTGGGATTCCGTCCACATGAATCATCCAGAACCGGCAAATCCAGACAGAGAGTGGATTATGGGTTGCCGGGGGTGGAGGGAGGCATGGAGAGGGAACACCTGAAGGCTATGGGTTTTCTCTCTGGGGCGATGAAGGAGTTCTGAAGCTGGACAGAGGTGGTCGCACAGCACTGTGAATGGGCCGAATGCCGCTGAACTGTGCGGTATGAAGAGGACTGCACACTGTAGGAGCTCTATCTCGATCCAAATAAAAGAGGAAATGGCAGCTGCAGGCACCACAGCTGCCGGGGGCATCACCTGGCATCCCGGAGCCCTATTTCTCTACAACTAAAATCTAAAGTAACATGGCAAGAAAACCACATTAGTTAAATCACAATGAAGGGGGTCTTAGTATTCAGTTTGAAATGTGTCAGTATTTCTGACTGTAAAACCTCACGCTGGTATTAACAGCCTGGAGCAGTAGCTTGTCACCTCTGCAAGAAGGGAAGAGATGCACGCAAGGGCCCACGTAGGCCTGGGTTCTCTCGGGAGGGGCACCGAGGTTCCACACCACCAGGAGCAAGAGGACAGGGCAGAGGCAACATGATCATTCAATCTGCACCCTTTGGTACGTTTGGATTTTATAATATGAAAACAAACTTGCTTTCAACAAGTGGAAATTAATAGTAGGGGCCAGGGGACCAAGGTCTCCGTGGCTCTTCCTAGCTCAGGCTCAAGTCCTGGGCTTGAGGGGTCATGGCCCCCTTAAGGCTCTGCAGCGGGTATCTTGGTCACTGACCTCAGAAAAAGGCACACCTTTGATTTTGCAGGTGATTCCAGGGCCTTCACAGAGCCACAGAAACCCACTCAGGGCTCCTAGGGGAGGAGTCAGCTATCACAGCTAAGCTCCGTCTGAACCAAGGAGAAATTTGCCAGGAAAGATGCCAGGGCCATTCATATCTCCTCGCCCTCTGAGGCAGCTGGACCTAGCTCTGGCAAGGGGCCTTTCAAAGGTGTGTTAACAGCATTTACAGTATAATCAGAGATTAGTCTTTAACCGGCCCTCAAGGTATTGACACGAAAAGAGAAAGGAAAGAAGATAAGCCATTTCTATGCTTTATCACACCCTAAGCCAAGAGGCAGTCCCAGGTCCACAACTCCTGGGGCCCTTGTGTTTTGGAATTCAGAATTTTCCTGAGTTCAGACCAGGAAAACAATGCACATACAACACATAAGAGAACGCTCCAGGCACAGTCCTGCCAACAGCCACATTACTGCGGGACCAGCAGACACCATACAAACGACCTCACTTCAGTCTGGGTCAGACTTTGTGCCAAATGGATCATGAAACATTTTTGTTTCCAGAGCTCTCTGGACTTTGGTATCGCAGCTAAAAAGATTGTGAAGTGGGAAATAGTGCAAAAACCCACCCACAGTGAACTGCATATATAAACTATGGTACACTCACACAGTGGGACTACCACATACACTGAAATTAAAAATAAACGAGGCCAGGCGTGGTGGCTTACACCTATAATCCCAGCACTATGGGAAGCTGAGGCAGGTGACCACCCGAGGTCAGGGATTCGAGACCAGCCTGGCCCACATGGTGAAACTGTTTCCACTAAAAATACAAAACAATTAGCCAGGCATGGTGGTGCACACCTGTAATCCCTGCTACTCAGGAGGCTGAGGTGGGAGGATCCCTTGGATGGGGGAGGCAGAGGTTACAGTCAGCCAAGATCACGCCACTGTACTCCAGCCTGGGAGACAGAGTGAGATTCCATTTAAAAATAAATAAATAAGGCCGGGTGTGGTGACTCATGCCTGTAATCTTACCACTTTGAGAGGCCGAGGTGGGTGGATCACAAGGTCAGGAGTTTGAGACCAGCCTGGCCAACATGGTGAAACCCCACCTCTACTAAAGATACAAAAAAGTAGCTGGGCATGGTAGTGCGCACCTGTAATCCCAGCTACTCAGGAGGGTGGGGCAAGGAGAATCGTTTGAACCCAGGAGGCAGAGGTTCCAGTAAGCCGAGATCGCATCATTGTACTCCAGCCTGGACAACAGGGCAAGATTCCGTCTCAAAAATAAATAAGTAAATAAATAAAATAAATCAATAAATGAAACAAATAAATATCCGGGCACAGTGGCTCATGCCTGTAATCCCAGTACTTTGGGAGGCCGAGGTGGGCAGATCATCTGAGGTTAGGAGTTAGAGACCAGCCTGGCCAAGATGGTGAAACCCCATCTCTACTAAAACTACAAAAAATTAGCTGGGCATGGTGGCATGCCCCTATAATTCCAGCTACTCAGGAGGCTGAGGCAGGAGAATCACTTATCTTGGGAGGCAGAGGTTGCAGCGAGCCAAGATAGCGCCACTGCACTCCAGCCTGGGCAGTAAGAGCGAAACTCAGTCTCCAGAAAAAACAAAAAATAGGCCAGGCACGGTGGCTCACACCTGTAATCCCAGCACTTTGGGAGGCCAAGGTGGGCGGACCACGAGGTCAGAAGTTCAAGACCAGCCTGGCCAATATAGTGAAACCCCATTTCTACTGAAAGTACAAAAATTAGCCAGGTGTGGTGGCAGGCACCTATAATCCCAGCTACTCAGAAGGCTAAGGCAGGAGAATTGCTTGAACCTGGAAGGCAGAAGTTGCAGTGAGCTGAGGTCGCGCCATTGCACTCCAGTCTGGGCGACACAGCGAGACTCCGTCTCATAAATAAGAAAGAATAATTAAATAAATATTATTTAATAAGATTAATTATTTAATAATAAGATTATTACTTAATCTTATTATATTGGGTGCAGGGGCTCAATCCTGTAACCCCAGTGCTTTGGGAGGCTGAAGTGGGTGGATCACTTGAGTCCACAAGTTCAAGATCATCCTGGGCGACATGGCGAAACCCCATCTCTAAATAAATAAATAAATAAATAAAATAACAAAAAATTAGCCAGGTGTGGTGGCACGTGCCTGTCATCCCTGCTACTTGGGAGGCTGTGGCTGGAGGATTGCTTAAGCCCAGGAGGCGGAGGCTACAGTGAGCCGAGACCACGCCACTGCACTCTAGCCTGGGCAACAGTGAGACTCTTTCTCAAAATAAACAAAAACTGCTTTATGCAACAGCACAGTCAACCTTGCTGACCTGATGGTGATGGTGAGCAAAAGAAGCCAGACACAAAAGACCACACGTGACTCCCCGTATATAAAGTTCAAGAACAGTCTTAGCAGACAGAAGTCAGACACGGTGCCCGCAGGAGATGGGTTTCCTGAGGGAACCTGGAAGGCTGGATGCATCCTCTACCTCCCTCTAGGCGAAGGTTACACAGGTGTCCAATGTGTTATACATTCATGATGTGCTTAGTATGCAATTCCTTAATGAAAAATTTAAAATCTTATTTTAGAAGTGAGCAGGCCGGGCGCGGTGGCTCAAGCCTGTAATCCCAGCACTTTGGGAGGCCGAGACAGGCAGATCACAAGGTCAGGAGATCGAGACCATCCTGCCTAACATGGTGAAACTCCGTCTCTACTAAAAAATACAAAAAAACTAGCCGGGCATGGTGGCGGGCGCCTGTAGTCCCAGCTACTCGGGAGGCTGAGGCAGGAGAATGGCAGGAACCCGGGGGGCGGAGCTTGCAGTGAGCCGAGGTCCGACCACTGCACTCCAGCCTAGGTGACAGAGTGAGACTCCGTCTCAAAAAAAAAAAAAAAAAAAGAAGTGAGCAAGTGGGCCAGATGTAGTGGCTCATGTCTATAATCCCAGCCCTCTGGGATGCCAAGACAAGAGGATCACTTGAGCCCAGGAGTTCAAGACCAGCCTGGGCAATACAGTGAGACCCCTCATCTCTACAAAAAAATTTTAAAATAGCCAGGCATGGTGGTACGTGCCTGTGGTCCCAGCTATTCCTCAACCATGCCTGGAGCCCAGGAGGTCAAGGCTCGGTGAGCTATGATTGTACTGATGGATTCCAGCCTGGGCTACAGAGCAAGACCCTGTCTCTAAAAAAGTTGAAAAAAAAAAAAAAAAAAAGTTTGCAGAATAAGTTGTTTTTCCTTTGCTTTTCTAAAAACAAACAAAAAGCAGTGGGCAACTGCATAAAGTAATAGTCCTTTTTAATGCCAAAGGCAGCTTTATCAAGGACATGCTGCAATGCAGAAATAAAGTTTAAAACAGGAATCAGCAAACGTTCTGTAAGGAGCCAGATGAAAAAATTTCAGTTTTTCAGGCCATATACTCTCTGTCTCAACTACTCCACAGCCACAGATGAATGGGTCTGGCTGTGTTCCTTCACTTTTTTACAAAAACGGCTGTGGGTGGGATTTCACCAGTGGGCTGTACTTTGCTGACCCCTGGTTTAAAGTCAAGACTGAGAGACCCTGCATTCCTCAGAAGTGAGGTGGCAGTGCAGGGCCCAGAGGGTGAGCTCAGGGCAGGACCCAGAGTGGGGGTTCAGGACAGGGCCCAGAGGGTGGGCTTGGGGCAGGACCCAGAGCGGGGGTTCGGGGCAGGGCCCAGAGGGTGGGCTCGGGACTCCTCTTGGTTCTACCACATCCTGCATGGTAGAGCTGAGCTCCTTTGTGTCTCAGTTTCCTCATCTGGAAAACAGAGAAAAAGGAAGAAAAGAACTTCCTTTACCAGGCAACTGTGGATTTGATGAGAACCTACGTGTGCTACACATACAAGGTACCAAATAAACGCCGGCCCTTACTCACCAAGACTCACCCCCAAGGCCATGCAGGGAGGCCGTGCAGAGCCAGATCACCCTCCTTCTCCACGGGGACAATAAGATCCACAAAGTACCAGCCAGCAGGGCCACAGGGTGGGACAGCCTGGGCTCTGGACAGGCCCAAGCCCCAGCTCCCCCACAAGCCTGAGCAGGCCACCTCCCCCATCTCTGGGCCTCAGTTTCCCCATCCATCAAAGTGGAAAGACTGCTCCTGCACAACCCACCACCTGGGGTGAAGTGGCAAAGGGATGGTGGGAAGCCAGAGGACCCGCCCTCATGCCGGAACAGGTCAGCACGGAGGGCTCCAGAGAGGCTCACAGGGCGTGCAGCAGCTCCACAGCGGCTCAGGCCTCGGGCCTGTGGGGTTGTCCTCATCACCTGTACTTCCAGAAGGGGACTGTGGGATAGAAGTGGTCATCCAAGAGGGGAGGCGCTGGCTAGACGTGGACGCAGGGAGCCCCTCCTGGACCCCTGCCCTGTGCCTATGCTCAGCTATCAGCACATGCCACAGCAGGGACAAGAGTGACACGTGCTGACCTCACAAAGCTGCTCTCAGGACAGCGTCCAGCAGGCAGCACAAGCAGCAACCAAAGCAGGTTTCCACAGACACCATCAACCCTCCCCAGGGGTACTGAGGCTGAACCCCACCCTGAGTGTGAGGAATCAGCAGTTCAGGGTGGAGCAGGAACCCCACGTCCTCAGCCACATGGGCTGGGGATCCCCAAGCTCAAAGAGAAAGGCCGGCGCCCAGACTCTGCTGTGGGGAGCATAGAAAGGAGAGTCTCAAGAATCAAGAGATGCTGTGAGGATGGTGAACACAGCAAGAACAGCCAGGCCTGGGGAGGGTCCCAGAGGGGCTACGAAAACCACAGGGGAGGTCTTGGGGGTGACAAAAACCTTCTATGCCTTGGCTGTGATGACAGTTATGAAACATGTGCATCTGTCAGAGCCCAGAAAACTCTGTCTTGAAAGGCTGGGTTTTACTGTGTGCAAATTATACCTCAGTAAACCTACCTTTACAAAGTCATTAGAACTGGGTTTTACTGTGTGCAAATTATACCTCAGTAAACCTACCTTTACAAAGTCATTAGAACTGGGTTTTACCGTGTGCAAATTATACCTCAGTAAACCTACCTTTACAAAGTTATTAGAAAGAACCAGGCAAGAAAGGCTGGCTAAGACCTGTGACTGGCTGGCTGCCTCCTCCAGGAAGTCTGCCCTGACTGCCTGAGGCCCGCAGAGCCTTGTGCTGTGTTCCCTCCTTCATGGCACCCGCCAGCCTATCGGCTCAACTCCCACCGACCTGGGAGCTGCCTGAGGGTGGGGGTCGGGTTTGATCAGGGCTGGGTCCCCAGCACCGTCCAGCAAGAGGCTGCCCACAGGTAACCAACCTCAGGACAAAAGTGCGGCATGAACAAAAACAATCAAGTTGCTTCCCCATGGAGGCTCTCCCACCTCCTGTAGGAAGCACCCCAAGCCCCGGCCTGGCACTGAAGGCCACATCCCTCTCCTGCCCTGCCCTGCCGTCCACCCCGGCCACCAGCACCGCATGCTCCCTAGCAGACTCTCAGGCCTTGGCACCTGCCAGCCCTGCCCACAGGCCACTCTGTCTCTGCCCCCAGCAGCATCACTCTGGCCACTAGCCAGGAAGGATCCGCGTCTAGGGCCCCTCTGGATTCATCACCTCTGCACATCCACCCCTCCAGCCCCACCTGCCCCTCTAGCCCCGCCCCTCCTCCTTGCCTCCACAGAGGCTCCCCTGCACCCCCAGGCTTTTCCAAGATCCTCAACTAAACAAACGCCACCCAGCCCTTCACAATAAATGACCAATAACTGATTCAACCTATGACTCAACCCAATCTTGGTGTGTCGGGCTGGGCATGAAAACCAGTCACAGGAAACAGGCCTCAGCCCCTGCTCCCACGTGGAAGTGGTGCAGCGCTCCCAGCCTCAGCCTCACCTTTGAGTGGAGGGAACTGCCCTCACCTGGGCAGAAGTCTCCAAAATCAGCAAGGACGAGGACCTCGCCCAGAACAGGCCCAGGTCTAAGTGCATGAGGGTGGAGCCTTGCAGGTCTGGTGCACCAAGACCCCCAGAGCGGGCCCTCTGCAGATGCTTGCCAACGGACCGCAACAGCAGCTGTCTAACACTCACCAGCCCCTAACCCGAGTCAGACGTGAATCAACTCCACGGGCCCTCACAGAGGGAGATTCAGGGATGAGCCCGAGATCCCACCACCGGGAGAGTAACCCGGCCCAGCCCACGTCCTTGGCCACTTTGCCGTAACACAAGGAACACAGTAACCAAAGACCAAAGGTGGGGATGCTAAGGCCCCTGGACCCCACGAGCAGCAAACTGAAAACCCACTCGCTGAGTCCTGCTCACAGGTGCGAGCCCTTTGACCCAAAACCTGCGATCTGCGTGTGTGGTCAGTGGATCAGGGCCAGCAACTAGGCCACATCCATAGAGGGCACTTTGGCCACATTTGCCAAAATTACACATGCACGAGCCTCTTGACTCGGCAACTCCAGTTCTAGAAAACAGCAAAGGTACAAGGATATTCACGGCAATCTCATTCTTAAAACACTGCAAAACCCTTTTCAAAAAAATCCATCAACAAGTCACTAAATAAATTATGACCAATCCATAGAGTTGAAAGTTCTGCAGTTGTAAAAGAAAAAAAAAAAACAGCAAATCTTTTACATCCTGATAGGCAATGTTTAAGATAAAATCTCCTTTTCCTTTTTCAAATTGGGGTCTAATTTACATATGGTAAGACTCGCTCATTTTAACATCAGTCTGAGTTCTGAAAAATGCACAGGACATGAAGCCACCACGGCACTCAAGGCACAGAACAGTCCCGCTGCCCCCAAAATGTCCTTGTGCTGCCCTTTGTAGGTGACCCCTCCCGTCCAACTCCCGGCGAGCACCAACCTGCTCTCTGCATTCCATCCCTATGGTCCTGTCTCTCCCACTGTCGGATTGATGCCAGCAAACAGTATGCAGGCTTTTGAGTCTGACAAGCAGTGTGAGAACACGACACTGTTCCAGTGTTCATCCCCAGCGTGGCATCGCCTGTGCCATGGGGAGCACACACCTGCCTGAGGGGCATTCACAGACGGGGCCCAGAGCGGAAACTTGGCTGCTGTGAGGAAAGGAACTGGGTATCTGGGCACACAGAAGAGATGGGCACTGTGGGCCCTTTCAGGCCTCCTGAGCATATGAATCTTACGAATGCACCACTCACTCAAAAACAGATTTTAACCACAAGGCTCCAAACTTCTTAGCCTTACATTCGTTGCCTTCATTAAACAAAAAGAGAGATTTTACTCTTCTACAGCTCCTCTTGAGAACCGGGATGCCATCCCAGGCAGGGTGCACAACACGGGCTCCTGCCCTCCCGCCTGAGCCCCTGCACCTGCCTGGGGAGGAGAGCGGGACGCTGACCTTGTAGACGTGCCGCCAGTTCTTGCCATGGTCATTGAGCCGCTTCCAGATCATGCTCATGATCTCCGAGAAGGCGACGACGTTGTAGGTGAGGTCAGCAATCTCTGACATGAGGGAGCTGGACGGACCCCAGGGGTCATTGCTCGTGGCCTCTCGAACCTTGATCTCCGCCTCTGAGTAGTTGTGGACAATGTTCTTCATCTGGCGCCTCAAGGACGAGGTCGACATGGTGCCCGGCTGCAGCAGCAAGGGGCACAGGGCCCCTGATGCGTGGAGAGACGGGGTGACTCCTGGACGAAGGCTGCAGCAGGCGCTGGCAGGTCACCGCATCTGAGAAGGGAACAGGACCTCTGGAAACACAAGTGGGACATGGGTTGCCCAGAGCCCTCAGGGTCAAAGATGAGTTCCTAACTGTGGCCCAGAAGGCTCTGTCCCTTGTTAACCTCTAGGTCTCAAAGTAACCCCATCCATGTTTCAGTTCCTCAAACAGGCTGCCTCCTTCCTGCTGGGGCCCCTGCTCAGTGAGGCAGAGTATATGCAGTGGCACATCGCAGCCCCACACCCTGGCTCAGCCAGTTCCTGGCCAGGCCACCCTGGGTGGGCTGCCATCTCCTGCACCTCAGCTTTCTCTTCCGTCAAATGGGGCTCCATGCAGTCATCTAGGGAACTGACGCCCTGTAAACACTGGTAGCACATCCGCAGGCACTCCATCCTGCCCATGCGCTCTTCCTTCTTCCTCGCCCAGGGATGTCCACTCACCCCAAGTGCTCTGTTTACACTTCCCAGGTCCACACTCAAACATCATGGTCACCTTTCCCTGGAGCCTCATCAGTAAACCCAGCCCCCCTCATGATTTTATATATATTTTTTTTTTTTTTTTTTTTTTTTTGAGACGGAGTCTCGCTGTGTCTCCCAGGCTGGAGTGCAGTGGTGTGATCTCGGCTCACTGCAAGCTCCGCCTCCCGGGTTCACGCCATTCTCCCGCCTCAGCCTCCCAAGTAGCTCAGACTACAGGTGCCGCCACCACGCCCGGCTAGTTTGTTGTATTTTTAGTAGAGACGGGGTTTCACCATGTTAGCCAGGATAGTCTCGATCTCCTGACCTCGTGATCCACCCACCTCGGCCTCCCAAAGTGCTGGGATTACAGGCTTGAGCCACCGCGCCCGGCCTGATTTTATATTCTTTTGTCTGATTCTGTAGCTCAGGTCAACCTACAGGCCCCATGGGGGCAGAGAACATGTTTGTCTAGACGTGGCTTTTCCTACCAAAGAAGCTGGCCCAGAAAAACCATTCAGTAAACCATGCAAGGAGGAAGTGGAGAGGGAGGGCAGGACCGACCTCTGGAACAAGGATGGAGCGGGCAGGAATCCACAGCAAAACAAGGACACATGAGAAAGAAGGCTGATGAAGGATGAAGGGATTAAAGACAGGGGCAGGAGCAGGGAGCCAACCCAGGGCGGCAGGAAGAACCAGGGAAGCCAGAAGACCAGACGTCCCAAGGACAGGGGAAGCCCAGGGCTCAGGAGAGATAAGGAACCTAACAGCCCCACTGCCTGGGTCCCAGCTGTGTGCCAGGTGCTCACTCAGCATAAGAGGGACATGACATTTTTCAATACTGTATGCAGAGACTGGGCTCCTGGAGGTTAACTAACTCAACCAAGGTCACACACCAGGAATGGCAGGGCAGACTCAAACCAAGGCCCACCTGAACTCCAAAACTCATACTTTTAAATTAACCTCAATTAAACTAACCCATCCCAAGACTGGTGATGAGAAACAGGAGAGTCAAGCAAACGATGATGACACCAGCAGACGCTCGCACTGCTCGTATCCCATGCCAGGCACTGTTTTAAGCGTTTTACATGTATTAACTCAGTTAATCTTGAAACAACCCCATGATTCACAGTCACCTCACAGGGTGGAAACTGAGACACGGAGGTTCAGCCCCGTGCCCAGGGACACACACCTTACTCCTGGAGCAGCCTGGTTCCAGAGCCAGCTCTCATCACTGGTCTATGCGGCTCCAACAAGCCACAGAGGGAGATTTTCAAAGCCCCACCATGATGTAAGCCCAAGGGAGACAGGGATGACTGACAGAGGCTGACCTCTGCTTCGAACTCAGACTAGAGAGCCAGGCACCTGAAGACAGATGTAGCTAGTTAAAAAGAAAATCTCCGGAGTCCCAAAGCAGCCCCAGCCTGACACATTAAGATGATGAGATGATGTAATATGGAGAAGGGGACTGACAAGAAATAGAGACAGACCCGGACAGAGAGAGACACACAGAAACCCAAACCCGGGCAGAAGGAGCTAAGCAGAGACACAATGAGAACGATACAAGCACCATCCTGGCTAACATGGTGAAACCCCGTCTCTACTAAAAAATACAAAAAACTAGCCGGGCGTGTTGGCGGGTGCCTGTAGTCCCAGCTACTCGGGAGGCTGAGGCAGGAGAATGGCGTAAACCCGGAAGGTGGAGCTTGCAGTGAGCTGAGATCCGGCCACTGCACTCCAGTCTGGGTGAAAAAAAAAAAAAAAGAGAACGATACAAGCAACAGCAGATACAAGAACATGGGAAGACAGGGAGGCAGGAGGCCAAGGAGGAAAGAGGCCCAGAAACAAAAAGAGACCTGGCGAGAAATAAGACACAAGAAAAATGGAATCTAATGGCAAAGAATATAAAATGTGGGTTCAAATCCTGGCCACATCAGCTACCTGCAGCGCCAACCTCCTTGAGATGCAGTTTGCTCAACTCTGAAATGAAAGAATTCCTACCTGGCAGTCCTGTTGATTAAATAAGATGGGTACATACAGTGCTTGGCTCTGTGCCCTACAGATAGTAGGCGCTCAATAACACTGGCTGCTATTATTATCAGAGAAAAAAACAGAGAACAGTTCCAAAAGGGTGGCGGCAGAAAATGCACTATCTTAATACTGTGTACTTATTTGGCGTGCATTAGAAAAAAAATACCCAGCTAGCACATCAAAGCTACCATTTCTCAGATACTGCTTAGAATGAGATCGTATTTCAAATTAAATTGATTCCAAGAGAATTATTAGATTAAAAAGAATACAAAGGATATGACAAAGTTCTCCAAGGAGTACTCCAATAACCGACCGATATCTAACACTTACTGTGTAAAAACCTCTAAGCACTGTAATAACAAAAACCAGCGCTCCCAGTAATTACACACTCGCTATGTGTCAGATACCGTCTGGTACTTTACATGTATCACCTCAACTTACAGGCACAAGGACCCAATGATGTAGAAACTATGAACGCCTACGAACTACGAATTTCCTACGACTAGGAAACTGAGGTTTGGAGATAGAGAATATCACCTGGCAAATACCACACAGCTTAGCAGGCAGCCGGGCCTCTGAATCCAAGGCTGGGGCTCTTCACCACCACACCAGAGACTCAGAAAACAGGGGAAAAGGGGCAGATTCTAGACCAGGGAACAGACTCCTGGAAAGAAACTTCAGGATTGGAAGTGATAGGTATGGGGGCAAAACTCCGACGTTAAGACGGGACGGGGGTAAGATTTGCACCATAGGCAGAAAAGCCCGCAGGGAAGGGCTAGAGACACCTAGGGAAATGAAGACTCGGAAACTCGAAAGACACAAACAAAATCCTGAAAGACACAGACTTGACAGGCAGAGGAAAAAGAGACCCGGGACAGACACACAGACACACTCCTATCTCCAAACCCTTTTCTAAGTCTACTGAAACAGGCACAGGCAGAGCCCCACGGGAAACAGACGCGGCCAGACACAGACACGAGAGAGAGAGACAGACAGACAAGACAACCGACACGGGGGCAGTCAAGGCCGACACAGGAGCAGAGACACAAAGGCCGCCAGAGACACCCAGAACCGGCCAGGCGCGAGCCCGCGCGCGCCGCGGCCCAGGCCCGAACGCCCGGAGCAGGCGGGCCGGCGTCCCCCGCGCTCCGCCCCGCGCTCACCTCGGCCCCCTCACGCCGGGCTCTGGGGGGTCATGGCGGTCAGCCCCCTACCCCGCTCGGCCTCGGTGTCGCGCGGCGTGCGCCGGGCCCCGGGCGGCGGACCAGGAGGCGCCACGGGCGCACGCACGAACGCAAGGGGGGCCGCACGCCGACGGCTCCGCCGCCCCGCCGCCCAAAAGGGGCGCGGAGAGCCCGGCGGGGGAGGGGAGCCGCCGAGGAGACGGGAAGCAACCGAAGGAGGCGGCGGACCGGAAGCGGAAATTGCTGCGTTCCTCGCCCTCCCGTGCCGCGCCCCGCCCTGGCGAGAGTCGCTTCCGCAGCCAAGCCAACCTGGAAGGCATCACTTCCGGCGCGCTGGCCCCCGTTGCTAGGCGCCTTACGTCATTTCCACCCGCTGCCGTGGGGGCTCCGCGGGGTGCTCAGCGGGCGCCGGGGGTCCCCTCAAGCTGGCTTGGCGGCAACCGCGGAGCTCCTGGCGCACCCACGCCGCGCCCGCCTCGGCCCGCTCGGCCACCCTCCCTCCTGTCGGCGGGGTGGGAGAGCACTCGGGAACCTCACGCCCCCCGGGACTATGCCTGTACCGACCCCGAGGAGCGCACCGCGCAAGCAGGGAAGGCCCCGAGGGTGCCGGCGCCGGCACCAGGGCGTCCCCATCTGGGGCCCACGGTTTGCAAGGGAACCGCCACCCGAGCCCAGAACCGAGGAAGAGGGTCGGACACACTGGACACACAGCCGCTCGATAAAGTAAAATACAACAAAATGTTTAATGAGCAAATTCGTCTTAGCAAATATGAAACTGCCACAGAGAGTAGGAGAGGGGCAGGGGCCACGGGGCTGGGCGCAGGTCGGGGGAGACTAAAGAGGAAAAATCAACTACGTAAGAAACCCAGGAGGGGACCAGAGAGGACCAGAGGCCGAAGGAACAGAGCTGTGGTCCTGGGAAGGGAGAGGGCAGGGCACTGAGGGCCGGACAACAAAATTCAGAATAGTTTGGCCATAAAATATAAACACGCTATGTTCCTACCGTGGGGAAGGGGAGGAGAAAGGGGGTCTAAGGGAGGAGAGGCTGTTTTGGGAGGGGCTGGGGTCCTACCCCGCCCTGCTGTGCACCCTGTCCCCATCCCAACCCCTTCCCTCTGTGTCTGTGTGGGTGCGTGTTGTCTGTGTGGGCTGTGTGCGCACTTCCCCAGTCCCCTCCCTGCCCTAACCCCCCAACCCCCGCCCCCCACCCTTAATTGCTGCCATTCCAGTTGCTGCCGGCTGTCGTGTGTCTGCGGCTGTCACTCCTCTGCCCATCGTCTTCAGAGGGGGATAAGGGGGGGGCGGGAGTGGGGAGAAGCCCCCAGCCAGCCCTGCCCCCACCCTCCCCCAGCCGCCTCTACCAGAAGTCCCGGCGGTGATAAGAGTCGGGGTCACAGTATTTTGTGACAACCACTCTGTTGGCGAACTTGCGGCCCGTCAGGCCCTGCATGGCTTTCTGGCAGTCAAACACAGAGGTGAACTCCACAAAGATCTGTGGGGAAAGGAGAGGCAGGTTTGTGAACAAGGCTCAAGCCTAGCAGCCAGCCAGCCAGCATCCACCCAACCCCGGAACTGAAGGCAGGAAGGGACAGGGAGGAGGGGGCTTCGCCACAGGCGTCAGAAAGGAACCCTTAGTGCAGGTTTGGTGAAGTTTACCCAAACATCCTCCAGGATCAAAAAAAAAAAAAAAAAAGCAAAGACACACCATAGGCATGGAGGAGGAGAAAGAACAGAGAGACACGCTGGCGAGTCAGCAGAGCCATAGAGGGCAGGCCTAGACGAGCTCACCGTGGGGAGGGGTCCCTCGCGCCTCGCGCTAAGTGTCTACTCCACACGAGCCACCATGGTGGGCGCTCCCAGAACCACCCCAACAGCCATGTTCTCCCAACAATAAATGGGCTAAGGGAAGCTCAGAAATTAGGATTCAAACTCAGGTTGACTAAAATTTAAAAACTTGAATCTTGATCTCTTCCAGCTTCTAACCTTACTTAAACCAATTTAGAGGAAAATGGAGGGAGGGAAGAATACAATGAGCCTACAGAACACTGAAAATCCTATACAGCAGATGAACTTATTTCTTTTTTTTTTTTTTTTTGAGACGGAGTCTCTCTGTGTCTCCCAGGCTGGAGTGCAGTGGCGCGATCTGGGCTCACTGCAAGCTCCGCCTCCCGGGTTTACGCCATTCTCCTGCCTCAGCCTCCCAAGTAGCTGGGACTACAGGCGCCCGCCACCACGCCCGGCTAGTTTTTGTATTTTTAGTAGAGACGGGGTTTCACCATGTTAACCAGGATAGTCTCGATCTCCTGACCTCGTGATCCACCCGCCTCCGCCTCCCAAAGTGCTGGGATTTTGAGCCACCGCGCCCGGCCGAACTTATTTCTTCAACAAATAAAAGAGCTTGCAAAAAAAAAAAAGGCGGGGGGAGAGAGGTACAAAGGATAAATTATAGAAACTTTTGTTACCAAATTCAAGGTAGGGACCTTGATTTGGATCCTTACTGAAACAAACTATAAAAAATATTCTTGGCTGGGCACAGTGGCTCACGCCTGTAATCCCAGTACTTTGAGAGGCTGAGGCAGGGGGATCACCTGAGGTCAACAATTCAAGACCAGCCTGGCCAACATGGCAAAACCCCATCTCTACCGAAAATAAAAAAATTAGCCGGGCATGATGGGGGGTGCCTGTCCCAGCTACTACTCTTTAACCCGGGAGATGGAGGATGCAGTGAGCCAAGATTGCGCCACTGCACTCCAGCTTGGGCAACAGAGTGAGACTCCATATCAAAAAAAGAAAAAAAATTCTTGGCTGGGCACGCTGGCTCACGTCTGTAATCCCAGCACTTTGAGAGACCAAGACCAGCGGATCACGAGGTCAGCAGATCGAGACCATCCTGGCTAACACAGTGAAACCCCATCTCTACTGAAAATACAAAAAAAAAAAAAAAAAATTTGTCGGGCGTGGTGGCGGTTGCCTGTAGTCCCAGCTACTCCGGAGGCTGAGGCAGGAGAATGGCATGAACCCAGGAGGCGGAGCTTGCAGTGAGTCAGAGATGGCGCCACTGCACTCCAGCCTGGGCTACAGAGCGAGGCTCCGTCTCAAAAAATAAAATAAAAAAAATTCTTGAGACAGAAAAATTTGAACATGGAATAGGCACTAAAGAATTTTGCTAATCTAATCATGCTATTGTGGTTTTGTTAAAAGAACAATTTTTTAAGGTTATCTGCTTAGAGCAATGGTTGTCAAATGGAGGAGGGGTTGTCCCCAGGGAACACGGAGCAATGTTTGGAGATGCTTTTGGGTGTCTCAAAGCGGGGAGCAGTGCTCCTGCATCTGGTGGGTGGAGGGTGGGGATAAATCTCAATATCCTACAACGCACAGCGCAGGCCCCCCCAGAGAAGTTATCTGACCCAAATGTTAGTTGAGAAATTACAGAAACATACTTAACGATCTGAGATGAAATATCTCTGATATGCTTTAAAATCATCCAGCAAAGAAAAAGGAGGAGGGGGGAGAAATAAGCTGAATATGAAAACTAAGAACGACAAAATATTGGTAACTTGAAGCCAGATGAAGGAACACCAAAATATTAGCACATACACTATGACAAACACTCGTCACTATCACAGCCTCTACTTTCAGGTACATTTGAAAAGACGTAACAAAAAATTTAAGAATAAAACAGGAACACAATGCAGTAATTTCTTTTTTTTCTGAGACCGAGTCTTGCTCTGTCACCCAGGCTGGGAGTGCAGTGGCGCAATCTTGGCTCACTGCAACCTCCGCCTCTCGGGTTCAAGTAATTCTCCTGCCTCAGCCTCCTGAGTAGCTGGGATTACAGGCATGTGCCACCACACCTGGCTAATTTTTGTACTTTTTTTTAGCAGAGACGGGGTTTCACCACATTGGCCAGGCTTGTCTCCAACTCCTGACCTCATGATCCGCCTGTCTCGGCCTCCCAAAGTGCTGGGATTACAGGCGTGAGCCACTGCGCCCGGCCAATGCAATAAATTTAATATGTAAAACAGGTCAGCTGATCCCAAAGACCAGGGTCTCTCCATTCCTTCTCTTCTTCCCACAAATGTTTCCTCAGCCCCTGCTTGAGCCAAGCTCCAGTCCAACACCAGAGAGCAGCCCTGACATACCAGCTCAAGGGACAGGGACTCTGGAGGGCATGGGCAGGAGCTGCAGTGAGAGGAGATGCTGCTGGCCTTCCCCTTGCCCCTTCTCTAAGATGCTCCTTCCACCTCTCCAGCTGCCTCCCCAACCCTGCTCTCCCACTCCGCCATCCCAAGGTCCCAAGCGGGACCCTGACACCTGAGTTCCATCAGCCCTCATGCTGGGAACACAGACCTGTCCAGCTAATTCATCCTCGACATCTCTACTGGGTGTCTCAGAAATCCAAAGCCAGCTAGCCACCCCCTCCCCCGGCTCACCCTCACAACCTGCTTGTCACCCCTGCGTCTCACCTACCGTCCCCACCATCGGAGCTGCTACTGAGCAGCCCATAGGCCTCCCCCGCACACAAACACACCAATCACCAAAGTCTGGACACTTCCTAGGCACAAGTCTCCCTCAAATCCTTCAACTCTCCATCCCCTGCTGCTACTTTAAATCAGATTACCATCTTTCACCCAGTTTATCATGGGACACCTCCCCACCGTTCATCTTCCCAACTGCAGCCATAATCACCTCAAAAGTGCCACCACCACAGCACTGTTTTCTCTTTGAAAAGCCCACCACTCCAGGGGAAAGCCGAGCTGCTTCCACGACGTAAGAAGGCCCCCCTGCCCAATCTGGCCCTGCACAGCCAGCCTTGGTCCTGACAAACCTGGCTGTGGCATCACTTCGGCAGCACCAAACCTGCCAGCCCCCAGCAAAGCCTCCTGTCCACAGCACCCTCTCTGCCCTCCTGCTCATCCACATTCTGCCCTGCAGGGCTAAGCAGGGCAGGCAGAGCCCAGGGAAGCACCTGCTGTGCCTCCGCACCCACCCCTAACCTCACCATGTGGGGCCATTTCCATCTGCCAGGCGTGACCACACTGGAGGCCTCTCAGTATTGCTTCCCTCCCATCTGGCTCAAAATAACCGGTCATTCTAAGACCCATGCAGCCCTCCAAGGCCTGCCACTCAGCCCCGGCCCCACCACCTCGCTCGCTCACCTGCTCACTGCCACCTCTTAACCTTGACCACCCTGAATGAACAGCACACCCAGGAATGCCGCCCCTGCCCCGAATCAACACAGCATGCATGTCCTCTAACAGCTGCATCCCCAGGACCTCTGCTGCACAGCACAGGAGGGACCTCTATTTACTACTGAACCCTCAGCATCATCGTACCAGGCTCTGATGTAGACACTGAGGGTTCAGTAGTGAATAGAGGTCCCTCCAAGCCTGGTACGGTGGGAATTCCATACATACGCCGAACAAGGGGATCAAAGAGCAGGTCACACGCCCTCACCACCACCGTCTCACAAGGCAGACAAGGTGAGTTGGTTACACCTGTCACGGTGCTGGAGGTGACAGGACTTAGTAAGCTCTGAAATCAGACTCCGAGAACCTGAAACCTGCCAGTGTGAGCCACCCCAGCTGTGCCTGTCTCCTCCCACAATGGAGCTCAGGAGCTACTTAGAGGGCTCAGGGTGAGTGCAAACACAGCTTCAGCAGGGTGCCTGACATAGCAGACACCAGCAGGTGTCTTGGGACTGTTCCCAGCACTCTTCCCCACTCCACAGACCAGACAAAACCATTTGCACAAGCAAGGCCATATAAGAAGGGGGAGCAGGGCCAAGTTCTAAAGCAATACAGAGCTGCATTCCCCAACTACTGTCTCGCCTGCAGGCCTCAGACCCCCACAGGGCCACACACCCCTCTGCGTCACCAACATCTCCTATGGCCAGGCCTGAGGGCAGCACTCAGTGACGGCACACACCTATATGCATGCTCAGCGAAGGGAGAGGGAGACTGAGGAGAGGAGAAGGACAGGGAAAAGAGGGAGAAAGGAGGGAAGAGAGGGAGAAGGGAGGAAAGAGAGGACGAGAAGAGGAAGGGGGAGAGGGTGAGAAAGCTCTGAGCCCGGGGCCTCCTGACCTTTCCGCAGCCGGGCACCTCGACACCGTCCACAGGCCGGGGGATCTCGATGGACTTGACAAGCCCGTACTTGCTGCACTCGTCCCGCACGTCCTCCACGATCTCCTCGTACTCCTCGTCGTCCAGCAGCTCCTCCGGCAGCACCATGTTCATGAGGCACAGGACCTCAGTCGGGTGGCCGCCCATCTGCACCTGGGAGCTCATCAGGCCCGGCACTTGCAGGGTCACCGGCGTCTGATTGATGGTGCTCTGTGGGGCCAGGGGAGGCAGGGGCGTCACAGGGGGCCCAGACCCAGTCTCCCTCTGCTCAAGCCTATGCCCCTCAGATGCCCACCCAGGGAAAAGGCCATCTCTTACACTTAAACACCTAAAGCCCCACTCCCCAACACTGCACTGAACGCCCCCCAACTGCCTTCCCATGAAAGCTGGGAGAAAGATCAGAACGCTTGTCCCTAGCCAGCCCTCCCACCCCCGGGTCCCTCGAGCCAATGGAAGATGACGTGCCGGGGGGCTCACCAGCGTGGCATTCTTGGCTCCCACACTCGCCCTCTGGACCAGCAGCTTCTTATCCCCTAGCTGCATACCGTTCAGCCCCGCAATGGCCTGCGTTTGGAGGACGAGGGGTAGGGGGTACGGGAGAGGTGGGGTCAGGGACCAGGAGCCCAACACCTACCCCCAAGCCGGGGCATTGGTGGGGGAAGAGGGGAAGGCAAAGGGGATTAAGAGCCTGGAAAAAGCCAACACCATGGGACAAGGACAAGCCCACACGCAGGGCACTGCCTCAGGTTGGCCGCCTCCCGCCCCGTCCCGAGGAGGGGACACCACGGCTTGGCAACAGACGCAAGGCAGGGAAGGACAGACGCGGCAGCGGCCAGGGGCCAGGGACTCACCTGATCCGTGACGTTGATGTCCACGTACTCACAGAAGGCGTAGCCCTTGGAGAGCCCCGTGGCACTGTCCTTGACCAGGTTGAAGGCCTTGAGGGGCCCAAAGGATGTCAGCAGCTCTTTGACCTGCAGCGGCCGAGAGTCTATCAGGGCTGGGCTGAGGTGGGGCCGGGGGGGGCACGGGACTGGAGGGAGGCACGGAGGTTACCTGGTCATCGTTCAGGTAGTTGGGTAAGCCCCCGATGAACAGCTTGTGGGCAGAGTCAGGGACCACAGTGGACACAACCCCTATGGGCAGAGGAGAGAAGAACTTCAATTCCAGTACCAGGTTATCTTCCCAAACACCTGGACAGCCTACGGCAAGCTCCTCCATCGCCAAAAATAACACTTCCTGCCTGATCTGACGAGGGAGGGGCCGCCACATGCCCATCCCACCCCAGCCTGATTTGACGAGGGAGGGTCCTGGGCAGTGGCACAGAGGCTCCCTGGGGAGAACGCACCTTGTCTCCCAAATCTGCCCAGCCTCAAGGGAACCTCAAACTAGAACATCCTCCAGAACGCTCCGAAGGCACAAAGTTCACACCCACATCTGCCACCTGCTGCTGTGGAATGCTGGCAGCTCACCTGGGCTCGGGACCTACTGCTGAGTCCCAACACACTCCACCCCTTCTCTGACAGCCACCCAGGCAAGGCTCCCATTAAAGCTTATCCCCGGCCGGGCATGGGGGGCTCACGCCTATAATCTCAGCACTCTGGGAGGCCAAGGCAGGTGGATCATAAGGTCAAGAGATAAGACCATCCTGGCCAACATGGTGAAACCCCACCTCTACTAGAAATACAAAAATTACCTGGGCGTAGTGGTGGGACCCTGTAATCCCAGCTACTCGGGAGGCTGAGGCAGGAGAATCGCTTGAACCCAGGAGGCGGAGGCTGCAGTGAGCTGAGATCACTCCACTGCACTCCAGCCTGGGCAACAGAGCAAGACTCCATCTCAAAAAAAAAAAAAAAAAAAAGCTCAGTTCCTCCCTTCACACCCTGCCAGAACAGGTGCCACTGCAGGGGCGCCCCTGCCCTCACGGGTGGCAAGGCACAATGAGGAGCTGAGGCTGCTCAGCAAGTCTCAGAGCAGCATCCGCAGCATTAGCCGCTCTGATCTCACTGGGAACTCGGGGCTGACTGTGGGATGCAGGATCCAATGTCTTCGAGGGCTGATACCAGGGTGGGGGCTTATCAGCTGAATTGATTGGCCCTTGATCCTGCCCTATCCACTGAACTCTGGACTCACAGACAAGTGCCTGCTGGTGGGATGATTCACAGGCTCTGCCAATGTATCCTGACGCCATCCTGTCAGATACCAGCTATGCCAGGACCCGGTAACCAACCAGCCTGACTCCCAAGTTCAAAGCCTAGGCCATGTGGCCTCCCCTTCCTCTGCAGCCCCCACACCAGGTGTGAGTGGCCCCATCTCACCTCCATCCTGATGCTGGAAAGGAACAGGTAAGACAAGACATGGGAAGGACCCTCAGAAGCTGAGCCGCTGTGCCCATGGGAAGAGGGAGACGCCCCCACGCACCCTCTCCTACCTGCTCAAGCCCCTTCAGCCCATGATGATGCCGCCCCCAGAGAACTGGAAGCACCAACCCAGCCGGCTCCAAACACCAGACTGGGGCCACGAAGACCCCAGGAGACCGGTCTCCTATGCTACAGGGACAAGTAGCAGCAGCCCGGGAGCAGGAACACACACCAAGCACTCACCCCAAGGGCCAGGCATCCTGTCAGACTTTCAAGTCTCCTACTGCAATGCTGTTACAGCACAGAAGGCAGTAACTGAGGCACAGAGCACAGCCACAGAGGCAGGAAAAAGACAGCCTCCAGAGCCCACACTCAGCTGTGACTCTCCACAGGCAGCACGGCAGGCTGCAGGCTGTGCCTGGGTCACACTGGAAGCTCGGCCTCGAGCCCGGGCTCTACACGTCTCACTTGAGCAACACAGGGCCAAGGGTGCAAGAGCTGGGCTCTCTGGGTACATGGCTCCTTGAGTTCAAGTCATGTTTGTACCGTATGAGGCTCCAAGGGCCTCAGTGTCTTCATCTGTAGAATGGGAAGAATACTGGCGCCTGTCGTGTGAGCCACGTGCGTGAGAACAGCTCGGGCCAAGTGCTGATTCAATAGAGGACGTGAAAACAGGCATGGCCGTCACCGTGGCCCGGGCATCTGTGAGACTCAATGCCCACAACAGGGCTAGCCCAGCCCACACACACTCTGTGAGCACTGTCAGTGGGGTCAGCCGCTGTTACATGACAACTACTTCAAAGGAATCTTCTCGGAGCCTCGAGTTCCTACACTCATCACTGAGGAGGACGAGCCCTACTTGGCAGGGATGTTGCAAGAGTCGGGCGGGGAAACAGGGCCCCATACCTCTTCAGCGGCTGCATCTATCAAGCATCACACCTGGAGCAAAGGTGGTATGGGGAAGACCCAGCAGGGATTCCCACTGTCCTGAAGCTCTTTCTCATCTGTAAGATGGAGGAATGTCCCCTCCCATGATGACCAGGCCATCTCGGCCCAGGGGATGCCTGAAAGAAGCTCGGCAGCCACTGCTATCACTGGGTCGCCCTCAGTTCAGCCCCTGCCAGAGCACCCCATCACCTGCAGAAGAGTCAAGCCCCTCAGCCTGGTAAGAGAAACAACCTTAGATCCATAACCCACCGTTCCTATTCCCCAAGGCCCACCATGTCCCTACCCTGGAAGCAGGCACTGCACGACGAGGCCAGCTGTGCCGCAACCAATCTTTACTTAAAAAAACAGGGCCGGGCGCGGTGGCTCACGCCTGTAATCCCAACACTTTGGGAGGCTGAGGCAGGTGGATCACAAAGTCAGGAGTTCAAGACCAGCCTAGCCAACATGGTGAAACCCTGTCTCTACTAAAAACACAAAAAATTAGCAGGCATGGTGGTACATGCCTATAATCCCAGCTACTCGGGAGGCTGAGGCAGGAGAATCGCTTGAACCTGGAAGGCAGAGGTTGCAGTGAGCTGAGATCGTACCATTGCACTCCCGCCAGGGCAACAGAGCAAGACTCCGTCTCAAAACAAACAAACAAACAAACAGGCAGTGGGTCAGAGTTGGCCTCTCAATCATAACTTGCCAATCCCTGTATCGTAGGAATGTCATCCGTGGAGTGCACTTAGGACGGTGCCTGACACACAGTAAGCACCAGCAAGTGGCGGGCCACTCACAGGATTTAAAATGAATGAAAACACAGTGGATTCACCAAGAAGAGACGTGGGGAAGAGATTCTGTAGCTTGATCGGGGAAACGCACCCATACGTAAAAAGTCCATTCAGATTGGAGCATGTCAACATACACCACAGGCTCTAAAAGGTTAGCTGAATTTACCAAAACTCATGGTGGAAAAGCACTGGGCTGAGGGCCGTGGCTCCTGCCTGTAATACCAACACTTTGGGAGGCTGAGGTGAGTGGATCACCTGAAGTCAGGCGTTCGAGACCAACCTGACCAACATGGTGAAACCCCACCTCTACTGAGAGTACAAAAATTAGCTGAGCATGGTGGCAGGTGCCTGTAATCCCAGCTACTCGGGAGGCTGAGGCAGGAGAATTGCTTGAACCCTGGAGGCGGAGCCTGCACTGAGACGAGATGGTGCCACTGCACTCCAGCCTGGGCAACAGAGTGAGACTCCGTCTCAAAAAATAACAGCAACAACAACAAGAAAAGCACTGGAGGCCAGTGAGGGACCCAGCCCAAGTTCTGCCTGACACAGACGTGCCTCCATCTGGGGCTCCACATTGCCTCCCTGAAGAGCTGACTCGGTTTCTAAAGGGCTCCTCCAACAGTGAGTACTGGTCAGCAGAACCCCACCTCCTCCACGTCCCAGGAGACACGGCCACACCCTGACAGGGCATCAGACAAACCCTCACTCAAATCCATTCATCAACTACAAGGGTCAGCAAACTCTAGCCTGCGGGCTGACAGGGTCCATCACCTGGTTCTGTACATCCTGCAAGCTTTCTAAAGGGAGACCATCCTGGGGCCTGTGAATAGCACGGGAAAGCCCAATCTCAGCAGCCATGCGTGTTGAGGTGTGCCGGCACACAGCCAGGCCCATGCACGCAGACACCGTCTGGCTGCCTTCACACAGTGAGATGGTCTGCCAACCCCTGATTTGCTGTTACCTACCAATTAGAGACGATATTAAACACAGCTATGGGGAACGGCCCAGAACACAAGATTCAAGGCAAACATGGGAAACAAAAAACGAGTGAACACCCAGGTGCCAGACCCCACAGCAGGAACTTTGCTGCCAACTGTTGATGCATGCCAGCCCCGACGGGCACAGACCGAGCCCTCCAAGGTCCCAGAGCAGGCACGAGGTCCCGACCACAAGCCCCTCACTTCCCCCAGCACCTTTGGTCTGATCCTGGCTCTGCCACGTACAAGCTGTGTGTCCCCAAGCAGGTCACAGCTCCCTCTCCCAGCCCTAGGCACTTTCTCTAACAGCAGGAGAGCACCCCACTCACACAGACTGAGGGGAAGCAAGGAAAAGGCACCTATGGTCCACAGTACTTACACGACTTCCTAAGCCACTCCAGCTGGGCTGAAGGGAAGGACGGGCCATGGGAACAGGACTGGGGAGGAAGACGACCCTTAATGGATCCCCCACTCACCAGGCACATAGACGGAGGGGTTCTCTGACATGCCAGGAAGCGGCTGGTAGTCATGAGGCCTGCGGATCTTTAGTGACTGGCCCTGGAAGATGATGCCGTCAAAGGCCATGGCCTGGGTAGTCTCGTCCACTGAGCGGAACTGAATGAAAGAGAAAGGTGTGGTGAGGGTGGCGGCCAGAGACTGATACAGGCCCTAGTGTTCCAGGATTGGGATTTCCTCTTTCCTTTCACTCATATGAACAAATATGACATGCCGGGCCCCAGGCTGGACACTGGGAGGACAACAGACACGCATGTCCCTGCTGCCAGGAGCTCACACTCGACCGTGAAAAACACCAGGCACCCAACACCAACACAGAGGCAAACACACAATTGCAGGCTGTGACGATGCAGAAGAGGGACAAAATGCTGAAAAAGGATGTCACGGGGAAGCTTAGTTGAATGGGGAGATGACAGCACTGGAGTATTTCTGGTGAGGGGACATTTCAGCCCACATCCGGAGCAGCGCAACGGAAAGTGGACTGCAGTGAGGCAAGTACAAAGTGAGAGGGAGTGCTCAGAAACCTCTAGAGCAAGCCAACACTGCCAATGCCTTCACAGTACTTCACCAGTTATCAGTCCAAGAGTCGAAAATCAAAAACCAAGGCCCTTTCCCAACGGTTGAGAAACACTGACACAGAAGACTAGTTAGGAACATCAGTTAGCTGGAGTAACGGAAAACTAGTTAGGAACATCAGTTAGCTGGGGTAAAGAACTCTAGCCAAGCACGCAGGAGCATGGTACATTCTGGGAAGGTCAGCATGGCCAGAGCGCAGAGGACTGGGCCGGAACGGTCTGGAAAAGGCCAAAAAGGTCGGCAGAGGCCAAACAGGCCTCTCGGGTCACACAGAAAGCAAAGGTAAGGCAGAAAGTAGAATCAGATCTGCAGAGCTATTACAGGGCTCACTTCAGCGACCAGGTGGAGAATGGGCTGCAGAGGGCCCAGTGGAAACAGCGCAGGGCAGCTCCACACACCTGCAGCCTGGGGGATGGGCCCTCACATCACACACGTTTCCTTGACCCCACGCACTCCCCCAGCTCACCTCCAAAAAGGCAAAATTCTTGTCCTGGTTAATCTGCACAGCCAACACCGGGTTGCCAGGGGCCTGGGTCAGCCCCCCCAGGCGCATCTGGGCATTGAAGAAATCCATCATGGCCTCCTGCAGAGGGAATAGGAGACAAGGGGGGGGCGGGGGAAGGGAGGTGGAGAGAGGAGGGGAAGGGTGAGAGAGGGAGACACAGAGGGGTTTGGGGGTAAGGGGAGAGGGATGAGGGGAGGGAGGAGGGGGGGAAGGAACAGTGGAATATGGGTGGGGGTATAGAAGTCAATAGTAGGAACAGAAGCAAGAGAGAAAATGGGGAGGAAGCAGTAGCAAGAAGACGGCCAAGGGCAGGCGATGGACAGGCATTGGGGGACAGCCACAGGAGCCCCAAAAAATCAGGGGAAAGGAGAAGATTGTTCAAGAAAAGGCAGAGAGAATGGTGACAACACAAAATGAAGAAAAACATGAAACAGAGAAGATGAAGAGACAGGGCACACAGGGAAGGGACACCCGGTGGAGACAGAGAGAAAAGTGGCAGGAAAGTAGAAAGGAAGCGGCAGGCAGGGGCAGAGACGAGCAAAGGACAGAAAAGGAAAGCAGGACAGAGACGAGCGAGGAGGACGAGGTCAAGAGTGCAGGGGTGGGAGAGGAGGAGTGTAGGGAGGAGGGGCAGGGACGGGAGGGGAGGAGAAAAGAGTGATGTGGAGGAATCTGGCCCTGGAGTCCGGGGGCTGGTTTATCAAATGTAGCAAAGTGCAGGTTGAGAAAGTCAGAATGGACCTTACTTGCCTTCGACGATGGTAGCAAACTTTTTGTTGCTACGAGGGATCTCAGCCCCACAATATTTCACTTTAAAGAGAAATGGAAACAACTCTTTGATCTCGGGATTCTCAGGGGGTGCCACAGGAAGGGGTTGGGGAGAGGGGAGAGGGAAAAGGAGTGGTGGGGAAGGGGGAGGTCAGGGGCGATCAAAAATAAAAGAACAGCGACCATGGGAGGGACGTGGGGGAGAGGATGGGGGACAGGCGGCAGAGAAGGAGAGGCGTGTCAGAAAAAAACTGAGGGGCAGCGTGCGTCTGTGTGTGTGTGTGTGTGTCCAAGTCTCCCTCTCTGTCTCTCTCCGACACGTAGGTACAACACGTGGGTACATTATGTGTGTGCTTGATCCCTGGGTTGCTGGAGGAGGTTGGGGGGAGGGGAGACGGGAGAGGGAAGAGGAGGGAGGGAGGGCCACCCCCAGCCCGGCCCCTGGCTGGCTCAACTCCATCGGTCCGTCTGGGAGGGGGCCGGGGGGGCTTGCAGGAGCAGAGTCTGACCCGTGCAGGTTGGGGAAAGGGAATGGAGGGAAGGGGAGGAATGGGGTAGGGGACAAGGGAGAGGGGAGGGCAGGGGGAGGGCAGTACCTCAGTGATGCCAAAGGGGATGTTGCCCACGTAGAGGCGCCGGGCTTGTCTAGTCATCTGGCTCCCAACCACAGGCACCGGCGTTGGGGTCACAGCCAGACCGTCAGGGGTCATGGTGGGGAGAAGAGCAGTGGCTGGAATCTGACCCGCAGCTTCAAAGGGGGTAAAAGCAGGATAAAACCCCATCAGGGGAGTGTTCAGTGACCTCCCCCCACCACACGCTGGGAGTTCCCCTCCTCGGCAAAAAGCTCCTACAGGCTCTCGGCCCTAGCACCTTCCAGAATCCTCTTTCCACCTCGGGACCCCTACCCTGTAACTGCTACTCCTAAGAAGCCTCAGTTCCTAATGGCGTCCAGAGGGAGGCCTCAAAAGCACAGAGACCAGACCTCCCAGGGGTGTGCAACCCTCCACCTGTGTCCTCGACCCCCTCCACGCACACACGCAGGGGAATGACTGACGGAGAATCCCAGCCCCTGCACCCTCTCGCTCTGGGAGCAGCCCGGCCAGGGGCCTACCTTGCATGGCCTTGTACTGCATTGGGGTGATGTGCTCAAAGCCCGGAGGTGGCACGTCCCAGTATTTACGGACCTTCTTCTTCTTCTCATGGCGGGGGGAACGACTGGGGGAGGTGGGAGGGGAGAGCGGGGCAGGGCAACCTCAGTCTGACTAACAGGGGGCCTGCGAGCCCCCTCCCAGGCACCCTTTCACCCTCCCCCCAACCATGTAAGCTCCACTCTCTCCAGGGAAGGAGAGGGTCTGGGGCAGGGCCTGGGGGAGGGGTGCTGGTTTCAAGGTAAGTGGACTCTTCCCAGTGCTTGGGCCAGGGCTGGAAACGGGCGGGACAGGGTGCACGGGCGTGAGGAAGGTGAAGGGAGTGGACATCAGGGAGGAAGGGGCAGGAAGAGAAGCTCACATCAGTCCACCGTGCTCCTCTTTAGCGCCTCTGGTCAAAGGTTTGCTGGGGGGTGGGAGGGAAAGGTATGGGGAGGGGTGACTGGGGACCCTCAGTCTTCCCCACATGCCACACCCCCCCCAAGGGCACTGAGCCCCAGGGCGGGAGCAGGGCCGAGGTGAACAAGCAGCAAGCAGGCCCCCCTCGGCCCTGCTATTTCCCCCCAAACACTCCCAACCCCCAGGAAAGAGGAAGTGAGGAAAGGAGAAAGGGGCCAGGGGCCAGGGGCCAGGAAGGACCGGTCTCTAGCTGGAGAAACTGAGCTGGGAGGTGGCAGGAGGACTTCCGCCTATCCTGCCCTTCCTCACCTAAGGGGGCAGAGAACAGAGAGGGAAGCCTAGAAGGGAAGAGGCGGTGGAAACCGACACCCCTGGGCCAGAAAGTAAGCCCAGGCTGTGGATACTGCCTCGGTCCCAAGAGCTCCCTTCTCCTGGGAGGCAGGGAAGAAAGAAACTGGAGGCAGAGACCAACCCCCTCGAAGAGAGTCCCACAGAGAGCCACAGAGAGTCGAAAAGAAGGAACAGGCCCTCAGAGTCAGAGACAGAGAACAGCCCCTTGTGAAGGAAAACACAGAATCAATTCCCAGGCTCCAGATAAAGAACCTACTGCCCCCAGCAACCCACCAGCAACCACCAAGAGAAAATGAAAGAAACCCCAGAAAGAGGGGAAAAAAATCGGAATTCGAGACAGACCAAGCAGTAGATCCCTCCCCCAGATGCACACGAAGAACAAACGAGTCACACAGGGCCCGGGCCCAGACAGACACGCACAGGCCACCCACAGGACGGCCAACACCAACCCCCCGACTCCCAGGCTGGCCCAGGAGGATCCCTGAGCCCTAGTACCTTCGTCGCCGCCTGTCCCGGGAGGCGCTCCGCTGGTCCCGGTTGCGCCGGTCACGGCTCCGGCTCCGGCGTTTGCGGTCCCGGCTTCGAGAGCGGCTGTGGCTGCGCTTCCTATGCCGGTTCTCCTTGTCCCGCTCTGGGCAAGGGTGAGAGGAAGGGCAAGGGATGAGCGGAGTAAGGCTGCGGGCCCAGCCCACCCTGCGCGCTGGTGGCTATGTCCCCAGCCCCAGGGAGGCCACCCCCAAAGGGAAGGGATCCAATGGAGGAAGGGAATTAACAGGCCTCCTGGGTCCACAAGCGAGTCCAGGGACCACGAGGGGACCAGGGGGACGGGGCCTGGAAATGCCCCCGGGGTGTGAGATACCTGAGGATGCTCAGGAGGAGCTGGGAGCCAGAGAAGACAGAGGAGGCTGGCTCCTGGTCCCCTCGAGGGCTGAGGGGCCTGACCCCAGGGTCGTCCCTGAGAGGGGCAGGGCTAGAGGCTGGGGAATCAAGAGACCCAATGATGTTTTCCTGAAGGGACCCAGCGACCCCTCAGGAAAGACCTCTGCAACCAGCTGGCACCCACAGCCCCACCATCAGGCCTGGGGGTCAGGGGCCAGGCAGGATCTGATATTCCCAGGAAGCAGGGAAACTCAGCCCATCCCTTCCCAAGCCAGTGAATAATGCAGAAGCAAGCACCCTTCCCCGGGGGAAGGGAAGGGCCTCAGAGAATCCGCAGACTGAGGGGGAAAGAGGCCCTCCTCTGCTTCAGCAGGACAGGGGAGGAGCTTGCCCCATCCAGACTTGAATCCCAAACCACTTGATTCTCCCCGCCTCACTCCCTTCAAAGCCAAGTACTGGAGAGGCTGTACTGCAGGGTAGGGGCATGCACCTCTGCCAGCCTCCAGCCGGCTCCCTCAACCCTATATTTGCCTGACGTAGCCACTAGAAACAGAGCCTCGCTGGTAAAACCACAGAGACCTCTGCTCTCACCAGACCCTTCAACCCCTGAAGAAGGACGACCGGCCCTTTAAGATGGAGAATAAAGCCTGAGCATTGGGGGTGTTCGTGAGCACCGCCACACCATTTCCTTAATTCAAAGACACCCAGATTTCTCAACTAGCCACGAAGCACACACACAAAAAAGATGCACACGTTAAGGTGCTCATGTATGTTAACACGCATCTCCTGGAGTGACCATCCCTGGGGACAAGAGGAGGAAAAGGCACTGAGGGAGGATGTTAAACTTTAGCCTCACCCACAGTGTTTTGTCTTATGTTTTTGTGATGCAATTTGAATGTTTGGGAAAGCATCACAATTCCAAAACCACCAACACTCAGAAAAATATGCACCCAGAAGGGAAAACAACAGAAACAAACACTGAGATGCTTCTGCACTAAATAGTTTTGTTTGTTCTTAATCCTCACTGCTGCTTCGGAAAAACACTGCGGGGGGCTGACCTAATGGGCAGAAAACTAAGGTTCAGAGAGATCACAGTTGCCCAAGGCCAGACAGCTAGGAAATGGTGATACCAGAACGTAAACACTCAAACATCAGTGAGTTAAGCACCAGGTCATACTCTTGAATGTGGATCCGGCAGAACACTCAAGTCTGGCTAGAACCACTAATGACAATATAATTGTCCCCTCGAAGGCCAAAAACCCCAAAATCAAAAACTGAAATTGGGAGGAACAATCGGCAGGACAGGCCAGCAGTGCAGAGCAGCAGGGTAAGCACGCAGGCACGGCACTGGGCACAACTCCACGCCTGTAAGATGGACAGGCTGTGAGCCCCAAGAGCCCTTCCTGCTGCTAAGGCTCTGAAACAGGCAAGCAGGCAGAGAGGAAGCCACGCAGAGAAAGCAATGACACCCGTTGGGTGCCTGGGACACAGACAAGGAAATTCCCTATCGACACAGGTAGCAGAGGAAGGGACTGAAGCAGAAGCCGACAGGTACAGAGGCTGATCCGTCCTCCACAAAGACCCACAGGCAGAGTGACACGTGGGCAGAGCTTCCCCTATGACAAGAACCCTCTCCCACACACTGATGCTGGACAGGTAAAAACCAAGAGAGCTTCATTTGCTCAAAACACTGTATTGTGGTCATCTTATGGGAGCAGCTCCGGCAACCCAGGAGCCGTGCCAGGTCTCAGGGAGGGCCCTATCAGCACCAAGGGGGAAACCCCGGGAGAACCAGTGAAGCACCATCTGAGAGCCTCAAAGAACGGCCCGATCAGCTCCACTTGGTGGCCCAGCAGAGTGGAACTTGGCCTTGCAGCCAGCCAGAGCTCCGAATCAGTACCTGCTTTTCTGCTTACCAACAAAAACCATGCAAAAACAACTGAACCTTTAAGACTTGGTGTTTTCTCTGTAAACGAGGATCACATCTACACTCAGGTGTTGTGTGACAGAATGACATTTGGAAAGCACCTTTTCCTGCCCTTTCCCAACTGTGACACAATCTCTGTGAGTGGAAGACCCTCCTCTTTAAGCATGGAATTTTATAATTGCAAATATCGCTTACTGCACACCTAGTGTACACCAAGCCACATGCCACATGCCACACACTTTACGTTACCCCATTTAATCTCAGCTCTGCCTCTGACTAGCTGAGCCCTGAGAAAGTTTTTAACTTTTCTGAGCCCTCAGTTTCCTCCCCAGTAGAGGTGGAAATCATTTTGACCTCACAGGGCTGTTACAAGGATCCCCTAAATAAAATCACGCTAAGAGTTTAGCGAAGAGCCTGGCACACATGAGCGCTCAGAGTTTAACTACACCTATCGTTACTATAATCCTTACTAATCTTCTCAAAACCGAGTGAGAAGAAAATAATAATCGGTTTACAAATAGGAAAAAAAAAGAGAGACAAACGTATTAAAAGTAGTTACTAACCAACAAAGCAAGTATCTAAACCCCTGATGTGCTCAACTCCAAAGCCTATGCTCTTGAACAGTCCATCACCTAAGACCGAGTCAGACCCTCAGTAAACGTTATTTCTTCCCCAGGGCACTGTTTCCTAATACAGCCCCTGGGTTCAAAGGAAAATTCCTTAGCCCTCATTTCGTCCTCCGAACGACCTAGGATCATGGGCAGCTGAAGCCTCAAAAGAAATGAAACAAGTCCCCAACCTTCCCTAGTCCTGTGTTTCTTTACTCTCAAACTGAAACATGGAACAACTCTCCCACTTCTAATATTCTGGGAATCCCTAAGATCAGCAGGGCCCCACGCTTTTTGTTCTCACCCATCACAATTCTCGATACCCTGAAAGGAACCTGCCTCCCACCTTCCCCGTTAAGTGAAGAGTTTAGCGCAGTGGGCCAGATCCCTCTTCCTCCCTCAGAACCTGTTTCCTTATCTCTACATCGAGATCTGAGGCTGAGTATTATTAGGTGCCCCGAGTTTCGGATCGTACATGATTTGAGGTTTGTCTCAAACACTCCATATCGCGATTCTCGGGACCGCCAAAAGTTCCGCATATGCAGGATGTGTGCGTGCCGACACTCAAAGAAGGCAGATGCTTCAGGGAACGTGCGCCCAACACGTTAATATGAAGCGCCCCACTACCAACAGACGGGGCAGAAACCACCTGGCAGGAGAGGTCGCAGCAAATCAGCAAAAACGAAAAGGGGTATGAGACGGGCTCGTGGCCTCCAAGAGTCCCCCGAAACAGCTCTGTCCTCATCCACGTGAAGGAGGGAAAGGGGGGCCCCCCCGAGTCCTCACAACCGCCATTTTGGAAACAAAGGGGGCGTGGAGACGCGGCCGTGGGCCCGACCGGAAGCGGAAGTGCCAAGGCAGCGGGAGAAAAAGAACGGATTACGGGGCCTAACATAATCTCCTTTTCAGAGAATACAAAAAGATTTTAAAAAACAAAAGTTCACGTCGAGGCACCTGGCGCACTCGCGCCGCGTCCCCCGAGCCACCTCCGGCAGGACCACGTGGGGCACGGGGACAGCCGCCGTGCGCATGCGTCAAGGGCCCGCGCCCCGCCGCCCCCTTCCCTTCGCCTAGCGCGCGGCCGAACGCTGGGGATGTCACGTGAACGAGGCGCGCGCCACGGAACCGGGGTTGGGGGGGGGGGGGCGCACGGCCGTGAGAGGTGGGGGGAAGCGAGGGAGAAAATGGCGGGGGGGCAAAGAGCGACGCGAGGAGCCGCCCACACCTCCGCCCCGCGACCCCGGCGCCCTCACCTTGTTTATTCTCGTTGAGCTGCCGCTCGAACTCGTCGAAGTCCGACATGCTGAGGCGGCCGCGTAGGGCCCTGTGCAGCTCTCGCCTCGCCTTGCCGCCCGCTCCGGCCGCTTCGGCTACTTCCGCCGCTGGCTTCGGCTACTTCCGGCCGCCGCCGGCGCTTCACCACCTCCTACCTAATCAAGCCTCCGGCAGCCCTCCCCGCCCGCCCGGGCTCCGCCCCCTCACCCGCCCGCCCGCCCGTGAGCTTGCCCCTCCCCCCGAGCCTGGCTCCGAAGCGCGTCGGCTATTTCCGGACACTGGACGAAGGAGACGCAGATGGCAGCTGCGACTGCTTCCGAAAACACCCGAAGGTAGGGTTTCGCCGACTTCCCAGGTTTCCGTAACTTTTCCAAAATTATCTCCTCAACGTTCGGAGGTTTCCGTGTGTCCTCGTGTTCCACTGCGCCCAGCCCCCTCTGCGAGTTCGGGTTCTTCCGACAATTCAATCCGTCCCAGTCTTTGGCTGCTTCCACGGATTTCCTCCGATCTTCTCCGCCGGCCCTGTCCAAGCAATCGGCGACTTCCGACAATCCTAACCGTCCCGGCCTTCGGCTCTTTCCGGAGATTTCCGGAGCGCGCCCTCGGGCCCCTCCTGGGATTAAGCTCGAGTCCAAGTTTCGGCTCTTTCCGGAGATGCCACTTGCTCACTCCGCAGATCAGAGAACTTCGGCTCCTTCCGCCACCGCTTCGTGAAGGCCTCACTCTCCGGGGACAGCTTCGGCTTTTTTCGTGGTTGCTTCGGCTCCTTCCGGCTTCGGGAACGGAAAAGGGAGGGAGGACGGAGGCGAGGTGGGTCAGGGGAAGGGATACAGAGAAGGAGACGAGGTCCCGGTTCTCAGCACCTGGCTCTCCGGGTGGGGAAAGTGAAAGAAAAAAAGGACCGGCCTCGCGGAGGGCCTGAGAAGGTTGCGCGAGACAAAAGCAGCAAGAGGGGTGAACGGTGCGCGCGACCGCTGCGGAGGTTGCCGGCGCGGCTTTTTGCGCCTGCGCAGGGTGGAAGCGGCGGGTGAGGGGGAAACAGGCTTCTGCGCCTGCGTAAGTGTCTCTGTGGCGCCCTCTCCCACTGCTCCGGTGAAGGGGGTTGCGGGGACCAGGTTTCAGTCCCCGTTGCGCGTGCGCGAGATTTTCCCTTCCTAGAGTGAAAGTGCTTAATCCCCAACGGTTAAATCCGGCCACCCTCTTGGTTGTCTTGGCAACCGCATCAACGCGCTCCGGCCCCTCCCGTCGCGCAGGCGCAACAGATGGATGATCGCGCATTCCTTCCGGGAGACAGATGATCTGGCGTTACTGCCCCCTGGCGGCCAGACGGAAGAATCCCCCAGACTTGGCCTGGCCGCTGGGTGGCCTCCCCTGCTCGAGGTCATCGAGTCCCGCCTCTCGCGCCACTCACTGGTCCGGGTAGCCCAGCGGGTAGCGTTTACGCTTCTTTTTACTTTTTTTTTTTTTTTTTGCGACGGAGACTCTATCGCCCAGGCTAGAGTGCAGTGGCCAGATCTCGGCTCACTGGAACCTCCGCCTGCTGGGTTCAAGCGATTTTCCTGCCTCAGCCTCCCGAGTAGCTGGGACACCTGGCTAATTTTTTGTATTTTTAGTAGAGATAGGGTTTCACTGTGTTAGCCAGGACGGTCTCGATCTCCTGAACTCGTGATCCGCCTGCCTCGGCCTCCCAAAGCGCTGGGATTACAGGCGTGAGCCACCGCACCCGGCTGTGTCCGCGATGCTTTTCCAGAGCTCTGCCCCCGAGTTTTCAGGGGCACAGCTGTTTCTCCGTCTCTGCCTCCGGGGGGCTAATTACACCCTGTCCTACCCGGCCTCCCGCCTGACCGCCCACCCCCTTGGAAGCCCCCGCAACCCCATCACCGTCGTCGGGGCGACGGCCTCCCCCTCCCAGGCACGTCCCCCTCCTAGGAAAAGGCTGAGGCCCAGTTTATTCCAAATTTTCACGTCGTTTTTTAATTTAAATTCTCTGAATAATTCTCTGTCTCGCGCGGAGTTGGGGAGGTCTGTCCGGGAATCAGGTGGGCAGCTCCTCCGCGGGGCTGGGGCGGAGACGGGGTCTATACAGTCCCCCACCCGAGAGGGGGGCGGCACCCTCCTGCCTGGTTGATTTCCAGGAGGAAGGGGTCCGGCGAGGACAGGGCTGGGCAGCCCAAGCGGAAGGGGATGCCGGCGTTCGGGAAGGGGCTGCGGCCGGCCCTGGGCCGTCGCGCCTGGGGGCCGGGCTAAGGGAGCCCCCAACCCAGGGAGCGAGGAGGAGGGGCAGGGGCGCGGCAGGGAGAGGCGCAGGTCATCCACCGGGGGCCTGGGGAGGGCCGGGGTCGGCGGGGGAGGAAGGCCCGGGCGGAGGCGCGGAGGCGTGGTGCGATCACCGCTTGAAGCGGTAGGTGATGGGCAGCAGCAGCTTGCTCTTCTTGAGCGCCTGCACCTTCTTGAGCGTCTCGTCGTCCAGGGCCAGAAAGCAGCGACGGGAGTACTCGAGCAGGCGCTCCTTGGAGGGGTCGAACTCGCCCACCTCGGCCAGCTTCTCGGGGGCCACAATGAGCAGCTCGGCGATGGGCGTGGTCAGCGCCACGGTGTTCCTGTCCACGCGGTGGTGCTCGAAGGCCCGCGACATGCTCTTGAGCTTCTGGAAGGTGCCCAGGATCTTCTTGTACCGGCAGAGGACCCCGTCGGCGTCCTTCACTGCGGGGCGGAGGCGGGGACACGGAAGTGAGGAGCAGGGGCCAAGACCGAGGGGGCGGACACGGGAAGGGAAACGGCCATGGGAAGGAAGGATCCCGGCGAGCAGAGGCACGGGCGGTGCAGGAGGATACGGAGAACAGGGAAGGGAGGGGCGGAGAGGAGGGGAAGAAGCGCAGCCAGTACTTGGACCAGTGGGAAATGGGAAGAGGCAGGCCCAGGAAGGAGAATGAGGAGAGAACAGGAGCCGAGAGGCCGGGTTCAACCAACGCGGTCCCAGCAACAACACCCCCCCCCCCCGCCCGCCTCTCCACCACGCCCAGCCATCACTCTCACCTCCCTGCCTCAGGTGAATTCACTTATTCAAGCCTCACCCGCCCCGAGGTAGGTCCTACTGCGCACATCCTTCTTACCGATGAAGGTTAAGGAGGTGCCCAAGGTGGCCCTGCCCTCGAGGGTTGACCAAAACTTAAAGTAGACCCAGGACAGGACAGGCGCTATGGCTCACGCCTTGTAATCCCAGGATTACAAGGGAGGAGGGAGAGACAGAACCTGGTGGGTCTTTCTCCAGCAAAGCTGGAGGGGCTTGCAAAGAAAGGAGGGCCTCTGGGAAGGACACACAGCAATTCAGCAGCCCAAGCCCCTCAGCGCCTGCGCCATGCACCTCACCCACCTCGCTGCCTCTCCCGGGCCTTGGGCTTCCCAAAGCGCCTCCGACTAGCACCTCCCCTCTGCTTCTGCCGCCTCCTCTCGCTGGCGCTGCCTTCTTCGGAGGCTCCACTGAGGGAGGAGGCTGCTGACTCAGGGTCCGAGGCCTCGCCCCCAGCCCCACCCCGGCTGTCCCCCTCCATCCGCCTGGGCCCAGGCTTCATCCGGCAGTGGTCCTCTGGGGAGAGAGACACACACGTGCACTATGGGACCAGACATCCCATCACAGGTCCTGGGACTGAGAGAGGCTGCAGTCCCCAGAGCTGGATCCCCCAACCTGGGCTGGTCCCCTAAAGAAACGGACAGGGAGGACAGGAGAGATGCTGGTGGCTGAGGAGAGCCTGCTGGGGTCTGTGGGAGGTAGTAATGGGTGCAGCATTTTCTCAGAGGCTTGGGTTGGCAAGAGGTCTTGGGGAGGCAGCCGACCAGGGACCTCAGGACCCCTGTGAGTATATGCGCTTCCCACAGGGGAGGGAGAGATTTCTGGGGACTGGGTGGGACCTCTGGAGAGTGGCCTCTGTAAACCCAGGAGGCAGGCAAGGCCTTGGCTGGAGTCGGGGGGTCAGACCCTGAGAGAAATCAGGGGTCCTGGGTCCAGCAGGATGGGTTCCACCTCCATCTAGACAGAGCGAGCTGGCTGGCGGAGGCCCAGACACAGGGTCCTCTAGAAGGCGGGTTAGGAGAGGGGTCTGGTGCCAGGGTCCCCACTGGGAAAGTGGCCAGGCCGCAGGACCATCTGTGCAAAGGAGTCCGTCACCCAGCATGGAACCATCAGTGGGAGGAGACAGTGGCAGGCAAGGGCAGTCAGAGGCGGTTTGTTCCAGAGCAGAGGGAAGGCCAGATCCCCAGATGCTGGGCTCCCAGTGACAGACACCACGAGACCATAGGCCCCTTGCCCAAGTTTTTGGGGGAAAGGGTTGAATTCACAAAGAGAGATGTGGGAGTTTCTGAGGGGTCTTCTCAGCCAAGGAGCTAGCAAGGCCGAGCTGAGGGTAGGTGGGGTAAAGTGTGGGTTCTCCAGGACATGGGCTGTCTGGCAAAGGGCCTGACCATCTGGGGAAGAGGATGCGGCTGGGGTCCAAAATGTATTAAGCAGGACACAGGGTCCCAGAGAAGATGCTAGCTGTGAACTGGCTGGGGCTGGGGGCTGCTATGGGAGCTCTCCCGGCTGCTTCTGGCCATGAATTATAGCAGAGCAAGGTATGTGGGTGGGGACTGCCCGGGGAACCTGGGGCAGGGTTTGAGGGACAGCACCTGCTGGGGTCCCCACCCAAAAAGGCCCACACAGGAAGAGCCTTAATGTCTTTCATGAGGAAGGAGAACTCATTAACCAAGGATGGGACAGGGTGGGTGGGAAGATGGCCCCTGGTGTCACATGGGGACGGGGGGGACAGGAGGAGGCTGGATGGCTGGACTCTTGGATCTTGGAGAAGACAGGGCCAGGAAGAGGATCAGGGGCCCCCTGAGGAAACCCAAAGGACTAGGGTGGGCCTCTCGGCCAAAGAGATGAAGGAAGGTCCCCCTAGGAGTCAGAAGAGAGGGACTCTCAGGTTCCAGGGTCCTGAAGTCACCATAGGCCGAGGAAGCAGATGGCAGGGCACTGGAGGCTGATGGGATTTGGGGAGCTGAAGGAAAAAGCAGGAGGACAGGCCCCAGTAGACAGTTCATGGGGATGAGGTCCTGGACATCAAGTGAAGAGGAAGCTGGGCCTGGGGGCCCAAAACAGGCAGGGGACTAGCAGAGAGGGCCAACATGGCAGGTCCCACCCAGCCAGGCAAACTGTGGAGCCTCGAGTCTGGGTGAGCGGGTACCCAGTAGCGGGACAGGGAGGCAGGTGGATCAGAGCACCCCACACATACCTGCCTCCATCCGAGCAGAAGAGATGAATTTGTCCAGCTGGCACCGCAGGAAGTCCCTCTCTTCCTCCAGGTCCTCGATGCGCTTCTGCAGCCAGGAGTTCCTCTCCAGAGCCATGTGCAGCTGGGCCTTGACGCTGTTCATCAAAGCGAGGGCGGGGGACGCAGCCTCCGGAGGCTCTAGGGACACAGCGAGGGTGGGGGGACCAGGTCACACCCTGGGACTCGGCCTGGCTTCCCAGCTGACTCCAGTCCCTCCACGCCCCCTCGGCTCACCCTCGAAGTTTCCCCGAGAGGGGCTCAGACTGTAAAAGATCTGTGAGTCTAGGTGGGGCGCCTCGTCGAAGGGGATGGAGATCTCGAAGGTCTCATCGTCCTTCACTGGAGAGGAGAGGCCCCGGGTCACCCCTGAGAAGTCCCGGGCCCCTCAGACCACCCCCCAACCACGGCAGCCCGGAGCCGACCGCACTGGGACCCAGGGTAGGGAAGGGGACCCAGCTTCCTCACTTGTCCGCCTCCGGCTGCTCCGGTCATTCATGGCGTGGCTTCCTGCGGACCCCAGCAGCCGAGGGCCTCAGGGGCACTGGACAGAAACAGCAGCCACAAATGGAGGGACGCGGATGGACTCGAGGGTCCATCCTGGGGGAGGTGAAGTGAGACAGGAAGGACCTTCTGGCCTGGATCCCTGGTCTGAGGGAGGAGGGAGCCCGGACCCCAGGACTGAGGCAAAACACGCCTGGGCTTCAAACTCCTGGGTTCCCAGAGTCAGGGGCAGGGGGCCCAGCCACCGAGGTCCTAGGGGAGAAGTGAGCTGGGGATGTGGGCTCCTGGGTATCGAAGGAGAAGGAAGCTGAAGCCCTAAATTGCTGGGTGCCCCAAGGGGCCGCCTGACAGGGACACCTGGCCTGAAGGGGAAGGACTCTCATCGCGGGACACCGCCAGGCCTAAGGAAGAGGCAGGTGCAGAGGGAAACTGCCCCAACTTCCCAGGGTAGGAGGAGGTCCAGCCCGTGCGCGCTGCCTCCCCTACCTCCGGGGCCCCACACCCCTCCCCCGCACTCGCGTGGGCGTGCGGACCCTCCCCCGGTGGTGGGGGCTGGGCGCGTGCGCAGTACGGGGAAAGGTCACGCGTGGGGATGCGCCGCCCCCGCCCTTTGTCCCGGGGGTGGGAGGGGGAGCAGTCGTGGAAAGATCCCAGCGGGGGAATGCATCAGGGCGGGGGTGCAAATACGGTCACCATCCCCCGCCCGCGGGTGCCCGGGGTCCGAGGGGCCGAGGCCCCCCGCGCTCACCCACCCGCGCGCGGAATCCGACTCGGGGACCGACGGCGGCGGCGGCGCCCATGCCCGGCGCCGGGGAGCGTCTGCAAAGTGTCACGGGGAGCCGAGGGAAGCGCCCACCCACCCGCGAACAGGCGGGGCGGCAGGGGAGCGAGTCGTGAAACTGAGCGACGGAACGGGTACGGACGCGGGGATTCGCCCAGTCGGGCCAGGCTAGCGCCCCTCGTTGGGAGAGTCCCCTGGTCCAGGTGAGGCCCGCCGTTTGCGGCAGAAGCAGAGGGTCTGCACTTGTGCGATAGCCCCTTACAGCACTCCCCCGCCCTCCCCGAAGCTCAGGCAGGGAACGTCACGAAATTCCCATCCTGGAGCGCTGGCGAGCCTCCGGGGGTCCCCGGGTTGGGTGGCGGTGGGCCCAGTGGGCCCAGGAGAAAGCAGGAGTGTGTGAGACACCGGGAAAGTTGGAGCGAAAGGAGAATCTACTTTTAACGATCTCAGGAACTAGCCAGCGCAGACCCCCCAGAGCTCCCCCACCTCCTACAGCCAGACCCCAAGGTTCTCAGGGATGTGGGGGCCAAAATGGGGGGAGTTACCCCTCTCCAGAAAAACGAGGGGCAGGAACACGCCACCCCCACCCCCATGTTGGTAATTAAGAGCTGGCTTTGGAACAGAGCTAGATTCCAGTCCTGACTGTTCCTGCTCCTCCCCAGCCTGTTAACTCACCTGTAAAATGGGGAAATTACAAGCCCCTCTACATTTCTTGTGAGGACGCAGTGATGGGACACACAGCTCAGCCCAGCACCTGGCCATAGTCAGGGCTTGAGAGAGGAGCGCTGCTGGTATGATTTGAGGTCAGATGGTGGGGTATGATCGCAGCCTCTGGGAGGCTCTTTCCTTTCCCACTCTGGGGAGTACGAACGGAAGATTTGTTCTTCCTCCCAAAAAAAAGAGGTCGGAAGAGCAAATGAGGCCTAGCACAGTGCCTGGCACAGACAGGCAAGAAAAATGAATTAATAAGCAGATGTTTATTTAGCTTCAGGCTCAGCTCCACCTGCCTCTCCTGTTCACCAGAAGCATCCATGCTCTGGACTCTGGCCAGCCCTTACGAGAGCAAGGTCTTAACCCGATGGAGGGAGAATCTAAACGTCTGCACCGCCTGCAAAGCTGTACCCATGATCCTCCCCTCCCCACTTCACTTTACAAATAAACTGCAGCCTGGTCCAGAAATTCCAGGGGGAGCCACCTGCCCTAGATTAGTCTTTTCCAAACTATAGGTTCATGGGTGGAGAATTCAATAGAATAGGATGAAATCAGCAGTTTAAAAAAATATGTAGCTGGGCGTGGTGGTGCGCGCCTGTAATCCCAGCTACTCAGGAGGTGAGGCAGGAGAATCGCTTGAACCGGGGAGGTGGAGGTTGCAGTGAGTGGAGATTGCACCAACTGCTCCAGCCTGGGCGACACTGCGAGACTCCATCTCAAATAATAATAGCTAATGAAAAAAAATCTACACATACTAAAGCTAACTATGGTAAAGAAACTTTTGTTTCCAGGCCCAGGGTCCTGAGGGAGGCTGAGGTGTGTGGATCACCTGAGGTCAGGAGTTCGAGACCAGCCTGGCCAACGTGGTGAAACCCATCTCTACTAAAGGTACAAAATTAGCCGGGCATGGTGGCACACGCTTGTAACCCTAATTACTTGGGAGGCTGAAGCAGGAGAATCGCTTGAACCCAGGATGTAAAGGCTGCAGTGAGCCAAGATCATGCCATTACACTCCAGCCTAGGTGACAAGAGCGAAACTCCATCTAAAAAAAAAAAAAAAAAAGGGGAAGGAAACTTGGTTCACATATATTTTGCATATCTGTGTACTCTATTACCATATAAAATGTGTTTGTGATAGGAGGTGGTGGTTTTAAAATTGTTTCAGCTTAAAAACATTCTTCCCAGATGACCCAGGTCTTCAGGAGCTGAGGAGGGGATAACCCCAAGGCAGGCCAACCTTCCCATTCCCCAGCCAGGCAAGCTGAGGTCTCCCTGTTAGGCAGCCACCAAAGAGGGTCTGAGATGCCGTCTCTAAAAACAAACCTCGAGTGCTCAGGGTGGGAAACGCATTTATTGTTTGATCGGTCTCAGGCCTGGTTGGGGGGTGGAAGGCAGGACTGGGGTCCCTTCCCCAACAACGGCACAGAAGCCTCAGGAAGATGGCACAGATTCCTGATGACCCACAGCCATCTTTTATGAGGCCAGAGACTTTACACACGACACTCCCCACCCGCATCCAGTCAAGGCTCTGCCACGGAACAGCTGATATCTTTAGGCTAGAGGACTCCATTTTGTGTAGGAGCTCATTCCCATCTCAGCTCCACAACACGGAGGACCTGAAGATTACTCACGGATTCCTCCTTCAGGCAGGGCTCTGCCTTTGAGATGCGGCTGCTCTGTGTCTGTGTCCGGGGGCCTGAACACCAGCCTCGGGCTCTCACCAGGTGTCTGGACAGGAGTCCAGGCTCCCTGCAAAGTCCTGTGGTACCTGGGGCACCCGGCAGCCCAGCTCATGGATGCTTCCAGCGCGTGTGCTTCTGCAGCGTGTTCTGCTCCATAAAGCGGCGAGGGCAGTGTGGACACTGAAATGGGCGTTCCCCAGAGTGCACCCGGCTGTGCTGGGCCAGCTCACCCGCATCCCGGAAGCGGCGAGGGCAGAGCGGGCAGCCGTGGGGCCGCCCACCACCCGCCAGGTGAATGGAATGGTGCCGTGCCAAGTGGCTGGCGCGCTTGAATGCCTTCCCACAGATGTCGCACTCGAAGGGCTTTACCTCTGAGTGGGTGATGCTGTGTCGCTGAAGGTAGGACATGTATTCGAAGACCCTTGAGCACACGGGGCAGCTGTAGCACTTTTTCTGGCCTGAAGCCCCATTGGCCCCTGGCTCCCTCTGTGACTCCTCGTCCACCAGCACTGTGTAGGGGACACCCTGAGTGTCAATGAGCAGGTAGTGGTTGGGCCTTGGAGGAGATGAAGCCTGGGGAGATCCGATGGAGGAGGAAGGTCCAGGTTCTGGGGAGCGGCATGTCCGACGGGGAGGGCCCTCCATGGTCTCAACGGAGGAAAATGCCAGAGGCTGAGGGCAGGGGGATGGCAGCACCAGCATCCGGAGGGCTGGCTGAGGCCTGGTGGATGGGAGATGGGATAAGGTTATATAGAAGAGGGCAGCTCAGCACCGCAGGCTCCATCCTTTTCCCTCCCTTTAAACGGCTCAGGACCTCTACATCCTGCTGCCCTCAGTCCCTCTTCTCCAGTCCCACTCACAGCTGGACTCTGTGACCCCCTAAAAGGTCCCCAGGGTTTCCCTCCTTGGAAAAGCTCTCCTAGCCTCGGTGCTCCACCACACACTGTACTCACAGGATCTCTTGACCTGCTCTGCACAACCTGGACCTCGCTCTAACTTTCCTCTTTGTGGCCTCCCAGGTCAGTGGGTGCCCCACCCCGCAGGCCTCCAGGCCTCTCCCTCCCCTTCTTCTAGCCCTTTCCAGGGTCTGCGTGTTGGCCCATCCTACATACTCAAGCCTTTCCTGACCGCCTCCATACAAGCCAAACCTATTCACAGGGGCTCCGACGTGAGGACCCCCAGGTTCTGGCCCTTTCTCCAGCGACATGTCTGAACAACTCCGTGCTCCCACCCGTCCACCCACCTCAGGCTCTCTCTAGTGCTCGCCCGGCCACCACCAGGCTCGTTCTAGGTCCCAGCGCTCTCGGGGTTCCACCCCCGGGGCCACAGCCCTCGCTTCCTGAGCCTTTCTGTGTAAGTTCTCGCCCCCTGCAAGCTCCAGAAGAGCTTCCTCCGGCGCCTGCCCCACTCCCGCCCCGGCCCAGGTACCCTCCACGCGGTCCAGCCCCTCCCGCCGCCCGCTCCCAGCCCCCTCCCTCCTCCCGGCCCCCGTACCCAGTGCAGCAGCCTCTCAGGTCCGGGCGACTCCAAGCGGCCCCGGGCTACCCTCGCAGTTGCAGGCGGCGGCGGGAAGGGGACCTCTGGGTGTGCCCCAGGAGCTGGCGGCGCCGGCCGAAAGAGAGAAGCCGAAGGGAGAGGAAAGGGTCTAGGGAAGGAAGGTGGGGGCGGGGCGCCCGGGCCGTCGCGAAACGGCTCCGGCCAGAAACACACACCGAGAGGAAAGTACCCAAGCGAGGAAGATCCGGTCTCCACCCCCCAGCACCCAACGCGCACGTACACGCAAGGAAGAGCTTGAAAATGAAGTGCGGAATGTTTATTGAGCAAAGGGTAGGGGACGTGGGCGGAAGGGGGGTAGATACAGAAATGAACCAGACCGTGCCCGTGCTCTTTATCATCTCTTCCCCGCAGACAACCACCGGTTCACCGCTCCAGAGAGCAGAAAACCAAGGTTTAGAGAGGTCATGTCACTTGCAAAGGCTCACACAGCACAGCTGGACCGGAACCCAGTTCCGACTGGTTCCCAGGCCCAGGGAGGGGCAACGACTTTGGTCTACATCACACAGCTAGAAAGGGGGTAAGGAAGGAATGATGCTCCTCCCTTTGGAAGGTGGGGAAACTGAGGCCCAGGGTAAGGCAGTAACCTCAGCGGAGCCAGGGAGTGTGTGTGGGAGTGAGTGACGCTGTGTGGGTCAGACTTCGTGGCCCTGAGAGGGGCAGGGCAGCTCAAGCCGGGTCTCGAGCTTAGTGGAGGCGCACGTGCTGCGCCAGCTCCGCGGGGTCTTGGAAGCGGCGTGGGCAGAGCGGGCAGGTGTGCGGCGGCCCGGCGCGGGCGCGGTGCGTGGCGCGATGCCGCGACAGGTGGCTGGAGCGCTTGAAGGCCTTGCCGCAGGCGCCGCACGTGAAGGGCTTGAGGTCCGAGTGCGACACGCGGTGGCTCTGCAGCCGCAGAGGGCTGGCAAAGACACGGGCGCACTCCGGGCAGCTGTAGCCCTTGCGAGGGCCGGGCTCTCCTGGGGGCGCCTCGCGCTGGGGCGGGCCCCGGGGCTCCTCCTCCAGCTGCACCGTGTATGTGTAGGGGACCCCATTGGCGTCGATGAGGAGGTGGCGGCCCAGCCGCGGGGGTCGGGGCCCCGCCGCCGAGGAAGGAGTGGAGGAGGGGCCTTCCGCCTTGGGGAAAGGGGGAGCCTTGGGGGGCGGTGGGTCCATGGCCTCCGGAGAGGAGGACCGAGGGTGGGGTGGCCGCGGCGGCAGCAGCAGCATCTGGAGCGGCAGCTGGGAGCGGCGGAGGGGAGATTAGTTAAAATTGCCACTTCCTTTTAGGAAAAGCTTCCTAAAATGGAAAGCGTCCCCACTATCGCTGCTTGTTACCCTTTGTGCGCCACTGACCACCTCCCCAGCAAAATAACAACTCACTCCAGCCCAGCTCTCCCACGTTCCATCAAGCTGCCTCGGAGAGGACATCCAATTGAGCTCTGCAAAACCCCGCCACCACTTGCCACTCCTGGATCCACCTCTCAGCACCCAGGTCAGGTCTGAGGGCGTAGTCCCCCGACTTTTCTTCCCTTTTCTTCTCTCAACCCACCCCAGCAATCAATCCCTCAATCTGTTTATCTCTTTACATCTCACACCCCGGCCCTGCTGATCGCCTAGATTTCTCTAATCTGTGGTTTCTTCTTTCCCTGTTGCCCAGCCCCAGTTCAGGTTGCTTCCCCTCCCTCTGCCGCACCCCCCGCCCAACCAGCCCCCGCATCGGCCTCCAGGCCCTCCTGGGGCTCCATCCCCACTACATGCCACAGGGCCTCCCCATCTTCATATTCCGTGGCCTCCCTCACTTCCTCTCTAGGTACCTCCCCAGAGCCCCACTAACCCAATTCCCCACATTTCACTAGGGCTTTTCCATCCTGTTCCTACACTTAGCACCTCGAAGTCTAGCCACCTCTACTCACTGCGGAACCCATCGTCTCACTACATCTATACACCCCAAGATGACTCAAATGCCTTCCTTCTGTATACCCCAACCTCCCAACCTGGCTACCTGCTACATTCTCCCCAAGGGCCCCCTTTTCTCCCCCGCCCCTATATATGGCGGTGACATCGTTACTTCTTTCTGTACCCATCAGGGCCTTCTCCCAAACCCCGTTATGCACACCAGGCCCCGGGACTCCGCTTCCCACAGCACCTCTCCCAAGCCCACTTTCCCCTCCTTTCTGTGTACATCTGGCATCTCTCCTTCTCTTCTTCACCTCTTCCAGGAGCCCCATCCGTCTCCCTGTTACACACAGCATGGCCCCCGCCCGTTCTTTTGCTCTACTCCCCTTGTTTCTGGGAACCCCAGCACCCGGGCGTTTTCGCCCCCATCCCGCTACACACCGCCCCCCGCCTCCCGGCCCCGGGGCCCCTCCTATTCCCCTCACTTCCCCAAGGAGCCTTGGCGCCTCGACTGCCCCTCCCGTCCCTCCGCCCGACCCTGCCGCTCCCCACCCCCACCCCCATCCCCATCCCGGGCGGCTCCAGCGCACTCCCCCAGCCTGCCCGGCCTCGGCGTCGTCCCGGGGCCAGGCTCCTCCCTCCATCCCGGCCCCCGTACCCCGTGCGGCGGCCTCTCGGGTCCGGAGGAGCGGGCCGAGGTCCCGGGCGGCCCCGGGTTTCCCCTGGCGAGCGCCGGCGGCGGAACCGAGACTTCCGGGCAGCTCCGGGCCGGCGGCGCCGGGGACGCGGGGACTGGGGGCGCGGGCGCGGGGGTGCGAGGGGTTGGCTGCGTCCCTGGGAAAAGGCGCCGGCCGGAAGCGCGCGAGCCCCGTGCGGAGGTTCCGCCGCCTGGAGCCGGCGCTCCCACCCCTCGGCTCTGCGGAGCGCCCTGCGGGGAGGGGACCGGAGGCGCGGGGCTCGCTGAAGACGCCCGCCCCCGGCGGCCCCGCTCCCCTCCCACCTCCGGACTGGAACAATTCCGCCGCTTGACAAGAGATCGGCCAATAAACCGAGACTAAGCAAAGTTACGTCTTTGCCCGAAGGCCCACAAGGGTTTGCCCTCTTTCCACTGGGCCGTCGCTGTCTGCTCGGCCGTGGCCACCCACCGAGGTAGAGGGCGGGAGAAGGGATGTTCCTGCCGGCTGGGCAAATGTGGAGACCGAGGTCCAGAGGCCAGCCATTGGCTCCGATGTGGCCGGGCCGTGATTCTCCACCCAGCAAATGGGCAGACCGAGGCCCGGAGAAGGCCAGATGCTGCCAGATAGTTGGGGAAGGTGTGTGCTTCCCACAGGGCACATGCGGGCACCGAGGCCCACAGAGGGCCAGACGGCTACGTGCGCAGGTGGGGAAGTGTGGTATTTCCAGAAGGCACATGGGGACACCGAGACGCAGCGAAGGCCAGGCCTTGCCAGATGCGGAGGTGGGAAAGGCTGGCACTGCCCACGGGGCCCACTGGAAGCCTGATGCGGGCTCGCGGGCTGCGCCAGGTCCTGGGGCACTTGAGGCCCGGGCGCTGGCTGCGCATGCGAAGGACTCGGGCGTCGAAAGCAACGCGCGGTGGCGCTGCAGCTGCACTGGAGAGAGCTGCACACGCGGCCGCTGCAGCTCCTCCTCCAGCCACGTGGCGCCGCGGCCTCGCAGGAGGGCGGCAGCAGCAGCATCTGCAGGTGCAGCTGGGAGTGGGGGACAGAAGAGGAGTCACAGTTGCAGCCAGCCCCAGGACCCTGAGGGTGCCACCGCTACGTCCTAGAGCACTGTCCATCAGAACCTTCTGCAGTGGTACCAAGTTCTATGAGGGTCACTAGCCACGTGGGACTCTTACACTCTTGAAATGTGGCTGGTGTATCAGAGGACCTGAATTTTAAATTGTATTAAATTTCCAATAATCAGCACGGTGGCTCACGCCTGTAACCCCAGCACTTTCGGAGGCCATGGTGGGCGGATCACCTGACGTCAAGAGTTCGAGACCAGCCTGGCCAAAATGGTGAAACTCCATCTCTACTAAAAATACAAAAATTAGCCGGGTGTAGTGGTGCCCCCCTTCAGTCCCAGCTACTTGGGAGGCTGAGGCAGGAGAATCGCTTGAACCTAGGAGGTAGAGGTTGCAATGTGCCAAGATCGTGCCACTACACTGCAGCCTGGGCAACAGAGGGAGACTCTCAAAAAGTAATAATTTCCCATAATCAAAATTTAAGCCACATGTGGCTCCAGAGACCACTGTCAACCAGTTGTAAACTGCAGGCCCAACGGCCCAAAAGGCCTCACAGTTATATTTGGTTTGGAACACAAGGTACTTTTTAAACATTTCACTGGGCGGTATGTCTATGTTTTGAGACAGAGTCTGACTCTGTCACCCACGCTGGAGTGCAGTGGCATGCTTCTGGCTCACTGCACCCTCAACCTCCCAGGTGCAAGTGATCCTTTTCCACTTCAGTCTCCTAAGCAGCTGGGACTACAGGCGTGGGCCACCACACATTTTGAGCCAGACCACTCTTTGTTGTGGGAGACCATCCTGTGCACTGTAGGGTGTTGAGCAGCATCATTGGCCTCCACCCAATAGATGCCAGTAGCACCCTTCCCCAACCCCAGTCGTGACACCCCAAAATGTCTCTAGACATTGCCCGTGTCCCCTAGGGGGCAACATTGCTCCTGGTTGAGAACCCCCGGTCTACTTGGACAATTACCCAACCTGAGTCTCTTGCCCAGATCCCTGATAAAATGTTTGTCCCCTCCAATTTTTTTTTTTTTGGAGATGGAGTCTTGCTCTGTCGCCCAGGCTAAAGTGCAGTGGCACAATTCTAGGCTCACTGCAACCTCCAACTCCCGGGCTCAGTCGATTCTTCTGCCTCAGCCTCCCAAATAGCTGAGATTACAGGCATGCACTACCACTCCCGGCTAATTTTATATTTTTGGTAGAGACGAGGTTTCACCATATTGGCCACCTGGTCTCCAACTCCTGACCTCACATGATCCACCTGCCTCGGCCTCCCAAAGTGCTGGGACTACAGGGTTGAGCCACCACACCTGGCCTCCTCCAAATCTCATGTTGAAATGTAATCCCCAGTGTTGGAGATGGGGCTTGGTGGGAGGCATTTGGATCATGGAGGTGGATCCTTCATGAATGGCTTGGTGCCATCCTTGAGGTAATGACTGAGATCTCGCTGAGTTCACGAGATCTAGTTGTTTAAAAGAGCATGTCAGGCCAGACGTAGTGGCTCACACCTGTAATCCCAACAGTTTGAGAGGGTGAGGCAGGCGGATCATGAGGTCAAGAGATCGAGACCATCCTGGCCAACACGGTGTAACCCCATCTCTACTAAAAATACAAAAACTAGCTGGGTGTGGTGGCAGGCGCCTGTAGTCCCAGCTACTCGGGAGGCTGAGGCAGGAGAATCACTTGAACCTGGGATGCAGAAGTTGCAGTGAAGCAAGATTGTACCACTGCACACCACCCTGGCAACAGAGCAAGACTCCATCTCAAAAAAAAAAACAAAAAACAAAAGCGTGTCACCTCTCACCAGTCTTTTCCCCCCACCATATGCCAACCACCCCTTTACCTTCCACCATGATTGTAAGCTTCCTGAAGCCCTCGCCAGAAACAGCTGCCAGGACCACACATCCTGTACAGCCTGCAGAACCATGAGCCAATTAAACCTCTTTTCTTTGTAAATTACCCAGCCTCAAGTATTCACTCATAGAGACGCAATGAAACTAACACAATCCCTCTCTTGAGTTTCAGACCATATAACTATTGGCATTATAGTGGCCACAACCCCCACCCCCACTGCTGTCCCCGGAAATAATGACAACAATAACCACCATTTATTGAGCCCTCACTCGGGAACAGCCACTGCTAAATGCACAGCATCCTCAGGGCAGAGCTACAAGGAAAGTACCATGAGGATCCCTGTTTTACAGATGAGGGAAGCAGAGCTCAAAGAGATCGTGTGATTGGCCTGAGGTCACATATCCTCAAGCGGGATGGCCAGGACAGCACCTGCCTCTGCCCGCACTGGGTCAGTGCATGTGACCCTGTCAGCAAGCCACACATTTCCCTGTAATCCCACCGTCGCCGCTGCCACCCCAGCGCCAACCACCACCAATTACCCCCAGCTTATAGCAGTAGCAGCCTTCCCTCCATCACTCTCCCTCCCCTCTCGTTTTTTTGTTGCTGTTTCTTTTTTCAGACAGAGTCTCGCTCTGTCACCCAGGCTGGAGTGCAGTGGTGGGATCTCGGCTCACTGCAGCCTCCACCTCCCAGGTTCAAGCAATTCTCCCACCTCAGCCTCCTGAGTAGCTGGGATTACAGGCGTGCACCACCACAGCCAGCTACTTTTTTGTAATTTTAGAAGAGACAGGGTTTCACCGTGTTGCCCAGACTGGTCTCGAACTCCTGGCCTCGAGCATCCACCTGCCTCAGTCTCCCAAAGTCCTGGGATTATAGGCGTAAGCCATCATGCCTGGCCTTCTCCCTCCCTTCCCTGTGGCAATTTCCAAGTGATTTTTTAAGCTCATAGAATCATTCCCTGACTTAAAACCTTCCCTTCTGAGACTGAGCAACATATTGAGACCCTGTCTCTCCAAAAAAGTAATAATAATTAGGCAGAGGTGGTGGTGCCTGCCTACAGTCCCAACTACTCAGGAAGCTGAGACAGGAGGACTGCCTGAGCCCAGGAGTTACAGAACACAGTGCATTATGATCTAAACCTTCCCTTCTGCCCTTAGAGTAAACCCAGACACTGCAAGGCCCTGCATAGACTGTGCCCGCGGCTGCCTTCCCTTCTGGGCATCATGGTGCTGCCTCTCCCTTGCCTGATGCACCGGCCTCTCCCATCTGGAACGCCTTTGTGCTTGCTCTTCCCCTCTCTGTGATGTTCCTTTCAGCTCCTCACAAGAATGGCTCCTTCCTGGCCTTCAGGTTTCAGCTCACAGAACACCTGGTCACAGCAGCCTTTAGTGACTGTGTTAGCTCGAGGTGCCCTGCTCGGTGTCCTCCGTCTGTTCATTCCTTCACATCCCACAGCACGATCCATGATGGCCTCGTCGATCTACTGCCTGCTGTGTGACTGCCTGCCTTCCCCACTCTCCAAGGCCCAGCTCCATCCTGGTCAATATTCTACCCTCAGAATCTATCAAAGGTCTCAGGAAAGGGTAGGGAATCAGAATCTATCAAAGGTCTCAGGAAAGGGTAGGGAATCAATTCGACATTGGTTGAATAAATGAATGAATTTGATCGCCCCATCCAAAAGTCAAGCATCACCTCCCTACCCAGCTCCCCAACAAACAGAACCCCTGCTCACCCCCAAGACATGATCATCGGGAAGCCACACCATCTAGACAAAATTCTTGTCCCGCCATCTAGAACTTTGAACGTCCCCATTTCCTCCCACTCCCTCACTCCCCAAAGTCAGACAAGCACCAAGTTCCATCACCTCCACCCCCTGAGGGCACTCCCCTCCGTTCTCCAAGAGCTGGGCAATGCCCTCCATTCTCCAGACGAAGTTCTGGCCCCTTCCTTCTCACCAGGACCACCACACAAGCCTTCTCCCTGGTACCCTGGCCTCCAGTTCCTCCCCCACGCTGGCCTGACCTCGACAGGTTCTTCTCACAGCTGTGTTGAATGGAACCTCAGCACCATCCGTAACATTCTCCTGGCCCCCTTTACCCTCAGGACCAAGTCCGAGTTTCTCAGCCTAGACTCTGAGACCCTTTGTGAGGTGGCCCAGCCACTTCCCCACCTCACTTCTCATTCCTGTGCTCCAAGCACACACGGCATCTCACGGGCCCCTGGCCAGACCTTGAATTTACACAGCTCCACACGCAAAGGCTTCTGTGTTTTCCTCGCCCTGAGAATTCTTCCCCTTTGCTGGCAACCTTCTCCTTACCCTTCTGGAATCATGTATTCTGACCTCTCAAGTTGGCTAGGTGTCACCTATATGCCCTGCTCACCAGTCCACCAGCTCCTCTGCTTAAAATCCTCCCTACAGTATAAGCCTCTCAGCCTGGCATGAAAGGCCTCGCCCAACCTGATCTCAGCCACCTTTCCCACCCTTGCCCTCACCCAACCTGTTCCACACAGCTGCAGCGAATCATTGACTTCTCCATTTACACCTCAAATCTTGGGCCACTGTGACTGATTACTCATGTCCCCAAACTTCAGTTCACACTGCATATCCATATCCAGGGTCTGGATGAATCCTCTCAACGGTCCAGCAAGGCTGGCAAACAGATGCACTCCACAGCGCAGAGGGAGCAGAAGCCGCTCAGATCTCCGGCCGGAGTGACCGAGTGACCCCCGGTCCAGCACCCTCCCCTCCCTCTGGCTGCCCAAACCCTCCCCAGCCTGCAGTCTGGGTCCTGCCTCCTTCAGGAACCTTTTCTTGGCCACCCCCTCTTCTCAAGGTCCACTATTCATCCCACTCTGTCTTCCCATGGGAAATAGCCCCTTCTCCCCTTGGGAAATACAGTGAGTCCCAGGCCTGTGCCTCTCGGGCAACTGGATCCAAGCCCACTCCCAAGGCTTTCTGCCCTCCTCTCCCTATACCTCGTCCCCTGGTCTCCGCAGCCCCTCCCCAAGCCTCCTTCGCAGGGCCTCTCAGTTTCCAATGCCCACTGCCCTGAGGACCACTCTGTCCCACACCCCAAATCCCTCACTTGGGCAGGGCTCTTAAGAATGCCGTCACAGCTGAACCTGCTCACTCCCCGCAGTCCGGCCCGGTCTCCCTAGCCCTACGCAGCAAACTTTCACGTCCGGAAGTGGCCGCAGGGACGACTTCCGGGATACTCCGACTTCTCCGACAGCTTCCGGATTCGGAGAGCAGCAGGAAAGCACTCCGTCCGGAAACGCACCCACAAGAGAAAGGTTCCTGCGTCGCGCAGCTTGCTACTCCACACACACTACACAAAAGTTAAAATGAAATCACTATTTGGCGCCGTGCCGGATGCTGAGGGAGGGAATACAACAGAGATGGCTTTTGTCAAAAAAAAAAAAGGACTTTTCTTTTTTTTTTTTGAGACGGAGTCACGCTCTGTTGCCCAGGCTGGAGTGCAGGAGTTCACCGGAGTGATCTCGGCTCGCTGCAACCCCCGCATCTGGAGGTTCAAGCTATTCTCCTGCCTCAGCCTCCCGACTAGCTGAGATTGCAGGCGTCCGCCACTACGCCCGACTGATTTTTTTGTATTTTTAGTAGACATAGGGTTTCACCATGTTGACCAGGCTGGTCTCGAACTCCTGACTTTGTGATTCGCCTGCCTCCGCCTCCCAAAGTGTTGGAATTACAGGCGTGAGCCACCGCGCCCAGCTAGAAAAGGACTTTCCTTAAAAAGTCACTTTATCCTTCTGGGCTCGAGAAGGAGCCATCTTTCTACAAAGGGAAAGACTATACAATAGAAAAGACTTTCTTCCTCCCTTCCCTTGTCCCCCAGGGCTACTGAGCCAAGGAAAGACTTTCATTTATTCCTATTTATTTATTTATTTATTTATTTATTTTGAGACGGGGTCTCGCTTTGTCGCCCAGGCTAGAGTGCAGTGGCGTGATCTTGGCTCACTGCAACCTCCACCTCCCGGGTTCAAGGGATTAATCCTGCCTCAGCCTCCCGAGTAGCTGGGATTACAGGTGCACACCACCACCCTTGGCTAATTTTTGTACTTTTAGTAGCGATGGGGTTTCACCATGTTGTCCAGGCTGGTCTTGAACCCCTGACCTCAAGTGATCCACCCAACCCACCTCAACAATGATTGAGCTCATCGTTTTTGTTCTGTACCTGGGAAGATAAGCATTATCAGTGTGAAATCAAACAGACTTTAGTTTTAGGAACTAGACTTAGATTGCAGACCTAAAGTTACAAGGGACATGTTCTATTATTATTATTATTATTAGAGACAGAGTCACTGTCATCCACACTGGAGTGCAGTGGCGCCATCTTGGCTCACTGGAACCTCCAGCTCCCAGGTTCAAGCGATTCTCCTGCCTGGGCCTACCCAAGTAGCTGGGATTGCAGGTATGGGTCACCACACCCGGCTAATTGTTTTTTTTTTTTTGTTTGTTTGTTTTTGGTTTTTTAATTTTTTTTACTAGAGACGGGATTTCACCATGTTGGCCAGGCTGGTCTGGAACTTCTGACCTCAGGTGATCTGCCCGCCTCCACCTCCCAAATTGTTGGGATTACAGGTGTGAGCCACAGCACCCGGCCCATTTTCTTGTTTTATGGGAGGAAGGACAGACGACAGCAAAGAACAATCTGTACTGGTGGTCCTGTGGAGATGCCTGAGGCCCTTTGTCTTTCTGTGAGGGTCTGGCTAATATGTAATGCTTTGACACCGGGTTGTGAAGCAACGACAGCAGTCTGGGAAGCAGACAGCAGTGTTGCATGACTCAGTCTCCAGGCTTACCTTGGGCATAATGAATTTGGCAGCCCTGAGACTTTTATTTTCCTTTACATCCTACTAGCCAGCTTTGACTAGCAGTGTGATCCAGGGCCAATGACTGCCCCTCTATGGCCTTGGCATTACCACCTAACCAATGGGGATATGGTACTCCATTTTCTTGCCATGGAGCATATCAAGAGTTAGGGTCTGTCTTCAACTGTCTCATGAGTTGAAGAATTTCTGCCCTCTGCCTTTGCTCTGTAGCAACAGACAAATTGCTAGACCTTTCTGATTTCAGGTCCGATTTCTAGAAATACTTTATGCTGTCTTTCCTACTCTAGAAAATCTTTCCTGGCCGGGCACAGTGGCACACACCTGTAATCCCAGCACTTTGGGAAGCTGAGGCGGGACGATCACTTGAGGTCGGGAGTTCAAGACCAGCCTGACCAACATGGAGAAACCCCATCTCTACTAAAAACACAAAATTAGCAGGGCGAAGTGGCACATGCCTGTAATCCCAGCTACTCGGGAGGCTGAGGCAGGAGAATCGCTTGAACCCGAGAGGCGGAGGTTGCAGTGAGCCAAGATAGCGCCATTGCACTCCAGCCTGGGCAACAAGAGTGAAACTCCTGGCCGGGCACGATGGCTCACACCTGTAATCCCAGCACTTTGGGAGCCCGAAGCGGGCGGATCACGAAGTCAGGAGATTGAGACCATCCTGGCCAACACGGTGAAACCCCGTCTCTACTAAAAATACAAAAAAAATTAGCCGGGCATGGCAGCGGGCGACTGTAGTCCCAGCTGCTGGGGAGGCTGAGTCAGGAGAATGGCGAGAACCCGGGAGGGGGAGCTTGCAGTGAGCCGAGATCGGGCCACTGCACTCCAGCCTGGGCGACAGAGCAAGACTCCATCTCAAAAAAAAAAGGAAAAAAAAGCGAAACTCCGTCTCTAAATAAATAAATAAATAAAGTATGTGGCCTCCGCCTCCGCAGCCAGGCGGGATATGCTGAGCCACCTCCTGGAAATGTTGGGAACAATGGACAGAGAGTCAGTGATCATCCACCCAGGTGGTTATCCAGTGTTGGCAGAGGCGGCTGGAGTACTTTCCACAGGACCACACACATGTTCATATCCTAAGGCCAGGAGGGTGCTGAGTGTGAGACATGATGCTGCGTGAAGTAGAGCAGGCCCTTGAAGGTTTGTAGGAACTCAGGGCAAGGCTGGGAACTGGGCCCTGGTTCTTCGCTTTCTCCTGAGCCAGCTTCTTTAACCACAGTACTATATGTGTAGGGCACCCCCTGGTGGTCAATAAGGTAATGACAGTTTGAACTTAAGGATACAAGTGAGGACAAAATAGGTGAGCAACTCACCCTGGTTTGGAAGAAGTCTTGGGGCTATCCAGTTTTAAAACTGAGAGGGAAAAAATAAGAACAAGGCAAGAAAATAGATGTCTTAGATTTGGCAAATCACCACCATCTGGCTGTTGACAAGGAGGAGATAAGTTATTCCCTTTTATCGATGGGGCTACTGAGACCAGAGAGTAAACTCCCCATTCACAAAGTCCAGCGGGTGCAGAGTTAAAATAGATTACCCGCCTCCTGAGTTACACTAATAGGGGAAAGAAGACCAGCAGTTACCCTAGGTGGCAAGTAAATCTTTCTCACTTTTTTTTTTTTTTTTTGGAGACGGAGTTTTGCTCTTGTTGCCCAAGCTGGAGTGCAATGGCATGATCTCAGCACACCTCACTGCAACCTCCGTCTCCCGGGTTGAAGCGATTCTCCTGCCTCAGTCTCCGGAGTAGCTGGGATTACAGGCATGTGCCACCACGCCGGGCTAATTTGTATTTTTAGTAGAGACAGGGGTTTCTCCATGTTGATCAGGCTGGTCTCGAACTCCTGATCTCAGGTGATCCGCCCTCCTCGGACTCCCAAAGTGCGGAGATTACAAGCCTGAACCACAGCACCTGGCGGATTGATCTTTATTGGACACCTGGGGCGACAGGGAACCCTCCTAGGCCTCGTGGGGGCGACAAAGACCAAAATATCAAAATGTCTCACCCACCTTAGAACCTGGGAGAAGTAGGTAGGGACTACTGTTTCCTCTAGCCTACAGAAACTCAAGTTCAAAGACTCGTTCAGCCTCACTAAAGAATCTTACCTAACTCACGACTAGAATTTGGACGAAGGCGGCCCCTTGGTTTCTCAAATTCAGCACTAACATTTCACAGATAAGGAAACTGAGGACCAGAGAGGTTGAATGAAATTATGGCAGTAGGCCTGGCGCGGTGGCTCACACCTGTAATCCCAGCACTTTGGGAGGCCGAAGTGGGTGGATCAGGAGGTCAGGAGTTCGAACCCAGCCTGGCCAAGATGGTGAAATCCCGTCTCTACTAAAAGTACAAAAATTAGCTGGGTGTGGTGGCAGACACCTGTAATCCCACCTACTCAGGAGGCTGAGTCAGGGAACTGCTTGAACCCGGGAGGCGCAGGTTGCAGTGAGCTGAGATCACGCCACTGCACTCCAGCCTGGGAGTGACAGGGTGAGACTCTCTCTCAAAAAAAAAAAAAGAAAAAAGAAAAAAACAGAAATTATGGCGGCTAGACATGGTAGCTCATATCTGTCATCCCAGCACTTTTAGAGGTCAAGGTGGGAGGATTGCACTTTGGGAGGTCAAGGTGGGAGGATTACTTGAGCCCAGGAGTTCAAGACCAGCCAGGGCAACATGGTGAAGCCCTGTCTCTACAAAAAAATACAAAACTTAGCCGGGTGTGATGGCGTGAACACCTGTAGTGCAAGTTACTCAGGAGGCTGAGGTGGCAGGATCGCTTGAGCCCAGGAGGTCGAGGCTGCAGGGAGCGATGATTGTGGCACTGCACACCAGCATGGGTGACAAAGCAAGACCCTATCTCGGAGGAAAAAAAAAAAGGAAAGAAAGAAAGAAAAAGATAAAGGGGCCGGGCGCAGTGGCTCATACCTGTAATCCCAGCACTTTGGGAGGCCGAGGCAGGCGGATCACTTGAGGTCAGGAATTCGAGACCATCCTGGCCAACATGGTGAAACTCTGTCTCTACTACAAATACAAAAATTAGCCGGGCATGGTGGCAGGCACCTGTGTTCCCAGCTACTTGGGAGGCTGAGGCAGGAGAATCGCTTGAGCCCAAGAGGCGGAGGCTGCAGTGAGCCAAGATCACGCCACTGCACTCTGGCCTGGGCGACAGAGTGAGACTCTGTCTCAAAAAACAAACAAACCAAAAAATTAAAAAAAAAAAAAAGAAGATCGTTTGGGCCCATCTTGTATGTTTCCTGTCCCATTCCTACCATCATTTTCCCAAGGAGTCCTGGGAGATTGGTATCAGAAACCAACACCTGGGTGCTTAGTGTGCTCATTGCTACTGGGGCATCATGGCTTCTAAGTCCTTTCAGCCAACAGAGCAAGGAAATACTTACACCTATAGTCTTCTATGTATATGCTAGCCAGTGTAAATATACATATATAATTATTTCTGTCTAATAGTTGCCACATTGATAAAGTAAAAAACAAACAGGTGAAGTGCATATGAATAACATTTTATTTAACCCACCCTATCTAAAATATTATTAAAACTTTTCACACATAATCAGTATAAAAATTTCTGAGTTGTGTTACATTCATTTTCGTTGCACTAAATCTTGGATATCTAGTGTCTATTTTCCACTTACAGCATGTTTCAATTTGGCCTAATACAATTTCAAGCCACATGTGGCTAGTAACTTAACCATATTGGACAGACAGGTCTCCAAAAGTAGACAGGTAAACAAACAGGCAATTATAATGCAGGGTCATAAGTGCAATGACAGGTGCAAGAGGCCAGAAGGGCCACTTGACTCAGCAGGGGAGAGGAATAGAATTGGAAAGGTTTTCCAGTGTGACATCTGAGTTGTCTTGGAGAACACAAGAGAGTTAGCCAAGATGGGGAAGCGGGTGTAAAGGCCAAGACTGAAAGAGCCTAAAGAACTGTCCATCTTTCAGGGAAACTGAGCACACACAATGGACCAAGCAGGGGACCATGCTGCTGGAGACATCCATAACTACCAGACTAAAGAACCTGGACTTGGCCGGACGCGGTGGCTCACGCCTGTAATCCCAGCACTTTGGGAGGCCGAGGCGGGTGGATCACCTGAGGTCAAGAGATCGAGACCATCCTGGCCAACATGGTGAAACCCTGTTTCTACTAAAAATACAAAAATTAGCCAGGCATGGTGGCGGGCGCCTGTAGTCCCAGTTTTTCGGGAGGCTGAGGCGGGAGAATGGCGTGAACCCGGGAGGGGAGCTTGCAGTGAGCTGAGATTGCGCCACTGCACTCCAGCCTGGGCGACAGAGCGAGACTCCGTCTCAAACAGAACAAACAAACAAAAAGGATCTGTCTGTGTATGTTAAGCGGCTGAGTTGGGAGCTGAGAGACTAGGGAAGGGAGGAGGAGGCTGGCTGGTGCTGTGACCCACATGAGAAGGAATGAGTTCTGAGCTAGGGGACGGGGCTTTAGAGACGGAGACACCTTGAGAGTGATTATATGGGAATCCTCAGATCCCTCTCTCTCTCCTTTAATGCACGAGTGCCTGGTTTTAATTCCCTGATGAACTTCAGAGCTGCAGAAGAACTTCAGAGCGGGAAAATAATACTAGCAGCCGTTCCCAGGTGTCCCATATTGTCTGTGCAAAGGCATTATGCTTGGTCCTTTCATACATGATTTTATTTCATCACCCTGAGCGGTAACAGAATCATTCCTGTTTTACAAGTGACAATATGAAGCTGACTAAGAGTTCACAGCTCTAGGGCACGCTGGTAGCGTTGGACTGAGACTAACGTCCTCCCGACATGCCAACATTCCTCAACCCAAGGAGATCCGTTTTCCGTTCCCGCCTTCGGAGGCCAACGGCCCGCCCCACACTGCATCTCGCTCCTGACGGCCCGTCTAGCCGCCCCGCGTCTCTAGTGTTTTCCCTTCTTGCCCATCTACCCGCAGGCTTCCTCTCGTCTGCACTCCCACACTGGCCCCTCTACCCGCCCGCCTCTCTATGGTTCCCCCATCTCCCCAGGCCCAGCCGTCCGCCTTGTTACAACTTCTCCTTCTCTAAGCTCCTCAGCACTGGAGCCAGCGGGTCCTAGGCGGGTTGGGTCGGCTATCCGGGCTGCCTCTCTGGTCCAGCCGAGAGGAAACGGCAGCCAGTGAGAGTGCTTTTAGGAAAGGCCCGGGCCGTGACTGGGGAGAGTCCCTGGGAAAAAGGAGCGCGTTTCGGGCCCTTTGCGAAAACGCTCCGGCTGGAAACACAAGGCTCCGAGAGGAAGGAGCCGCTCTCCGCTCTGACCCACCCCACCCCCTTCAGTAAGTGGGGACCCCTCCGCCCCCCAACTCCCCAAACGATCACGCTCCGCCGAGGGGCTTCCTGTCTCTCGTTCATTTTTGTTCTGACAGCGCTGGGAACCAACGGGGAGATCGGGACGTGCCCACCTCATCACACAGACGAAAACCTCAGGCGCCAGATTGGGGAGGAACTCGCTCAGAACCAGCCAGGAGCCAGCTGGGGTTCCCGACTCTCCGTTCTGGGAACCTCCGTGTTTTTCTGTTTGAAGATAGGCGGGGTAGGTAGCGACAAGAAGGGTCCTGAGAGAGGCGTGGAGGACCCCCACAATCCGGTTCCAAGCCAGAGTCCAGTCTTACCTCTCAGGATTCCCCCTTTCGTGTAGCAAAGCGGATATGATTCTTTCCCTTAAAAGTCGTTAAACGTAGCTGTTCAGGTGGATTTACCACGAAGCTAACAAAGCTTCAGCTTCCGAAGCTCCTCGCGGGCACGACCACTTCTCTACCTAGTGGGTGTCAACAATTCAAAGAATATTTAAGATTAGTCACTGCTCAAAAAAGTTTGCCATGCCTTGTAAACTTAAATTCATACCTGAAAGAAACGTGATTTTGATTTTCCCAAACTTGACCGTGCTAAATCTGCAACTGTCCTGAATCTGAAATAAAACTTGCTTAAACTGTACATTGTTGTGGTATGAAATACAGATCGAAGGATGCAGGGAGGAAAGTGTTACAGAGCTGTGTAAGGCTGTAAATTAATAAAAATGTTTTGTATGCTTTATAATTGGAGGTTGCATATGGTAATTATCATCTTGTAAATGTCATTAGGTGGGATTTATTTTCTCATGCTAAATGTTCGCTTGCGTATCTTATTTTGTATTTTTAGCTTAGTACTCTTTTTCTTAATTGGATAAGCTTTGCTTTCTGCAAAATCTGGACCTGCCTCCCCTCACAGTCAGTGAGCGCTCAATATATATTAGCTATTATTATTATTATTATTATTTTTTTTTTTTTTTTTTTGAGACGGAGTCTGGCTCTGTTGCCCAGGCTGGAGTGCAGTGGCCGGATCTCAGCTCACTGCAAGCCCCGCCTCCCAGGTTCACGCCATTCTCCTGCCTCAGCCTCCCTAGTAGCTGGGACTACAGGCGCCCGCCACCTCGCCCGGCTAATTTTTTTTGTATTTTAGTAGAGACGGGGTTTCACCGTGTTAGCCAGGATGGTCTCGATCTCCTGAACTCGTGATCCGCCCGTCTCGGCCTCCCAAAGTGCTGGGATTACAGGCTTGAGCCACCGCGCCCGGCCTTAGCTATTATTGTTAATGTTATTGTTACTTTGCAGATCGAACAGGAAGGTTTGAGGAGGATCTCTGAGGATTACTATTGGCGTAGGACTTCAGACGGCCATTGTTACCAGCTACTTATTCATCTCTGTATTCATTTCACATTCAATACACTTATGTGTTGATTCACTAATTCAGTTCGTGTGTACTGAATATCTGAATACTCCCAGACACTAGTATGGACGCCAGAGATATGGGAGGTGAAGATGTGAACATGGTGTCTGCCTTCAGGGAACTTACAGTATCATGAGAATTGTCATGGAATTGATTTGAGGTTTTCAAAATTCAGATTACAAAAACAGTCTACAGGCTCCCACACCAACATTTTATTTTGAAAAATTTCAAATATATAGAAAAGTTGAAAGAATTGCATAGTGAACATCCATATACTTATCATACCAGGTTTATAGTTTTTAAATAGCATCTACAGTTTGATCCTGAAAGGTCATCATGTTCAGCCAATTATTATTATTATTATTATTATTTTGAGATGGAGTCTTGCTCTGTCACCCAGGCTGGAGTGCAGTGGTGTGATCTCGGCTCGCTGCAACCTCCGCCTCCTGGGTTCAAGCGATTCTCCTGCCTCAGCCTCCTGAGTAGCTGAGATTACAGGCACCCACCACCATGCCTGGCTAATTTTTGTATTTTTAATAGAGACGGGGTTTCACCATACTGGTCAGGCTGGTCTCAAACTCCTGACCTCAGGTGATCCTCCTGCCTTGGCCTCCCAAAGTGCTGGGATCACAGGCGTGAGCCACTGTGCCCGGCCTCTTTGTAGTTTTTTTGAGATGGAGTCTCACTCTGTTGCCCAGGCTGGAGTGCAGTGGCCCAATTTTGGCTCACTGCAACCTCCACCTCCTGGGTTCAAGCAATTCTCCTGTCTCAGCCTCCCGAGTAGCTGGGATGACAGGCGTGTGCCACCACGTAGGCCTGACTAATTTATTTATTTGTTTGTTTACTTAATTAGAGACAGGGTTTCACCATGTTGGCCACGCTGGTCTAGAACTCCTGACCTCAGGTGATCCACCCGCTTTGGCCTCTCAGAGTGCTGGGATTATAGGCGTGAGCCACCATGCCCGGCCTATTTAGTTAGTTTTGAGACAGGGTCTGGCTGCTCTGTTGCCCAGGCTGGATTGCAGTGGCACAGTCATGGCTCACTGCAGCCTCAACCTCCTGGGCTCAGGTAATCCTCCCACCTCAACCTGCTAAGTAGCTGCGATGACAGGCATGCACCACTACGCCGGGCTTTTTTTGCTTTTGTTTTTTGGTTTTGTTTGTTTTGTTTTTGGTAGAGATGGCTGTGGTGATGTGTTGCCCAGGCTGGTCTGGAACTCCTGGGTTCAAGGGATCCTCCTGCCTTTGCCTCCTAAAGTGCTAGAATTAGAGGCATGAGCCACTGAACCCCACCCAACTCACCCATTTAAAGTGTATAATTCAATAGTCAGTATATTCATAGTTGTGTGCAAATATCACGATGTCAACGTTAGAACACTTTCATCACCTCAAAGAGAGATCCCATGCCCTTTAGGTATCGCTCCTCTATTCTTCCTTCCCTCTAACTCTCTATCCCTACCCACCCTAAGGAACCACAAAGCTACACTCTGCCGCTACAGATTACCCTATTCTGGTATTAATAGTCTTCTAATATGTGGTCCTTTGTGCCTGGCTTCTTTCACTTAATCTATTTTTAAATTTTATTTTATTGACACATAATATTTTACATAGTTTGGGGTACATGTGAGTATTTGTGACACGCATAGAATGTGTAATGATCAATCAAATCGGGGCATTTGGGGTAACCACCATTCTTGAGTGTTCATCATTTCTATGTGTTGGGAACATTTCAAGTGCTCTCTTCTAGCTACTTTGCAATATACAGACTGGACACAGTGGCTCACACCTGTAATCCCAGGACTTTGGGAGGCCAAGGCGGGTGGATCACGAGGTCAGGAGTTCTAGACCAGCCTGGCCAAGATGGTGAAACCCTGTCTCTACTAAAAACACAAAAATTGGCCGGGCATGCTGGTGGGCACCTGTGATCCCACCTACTCAGGAGACTGAGGCAGGAGAATTGCTTGAACCCGGGAGGCGGATGTTGCCGTGAACCGAGATCGCGCCACTGCACTCCAGCCTGGGCAACAAGAGCAGAACTCCATCGCAAAAAAAAAGTATGTCTTCTATGTAGCTGTATGTTGGTACCCATTAACCAACCTTCATTTGTCCCCGCTTCCACCACACACCCTTCCCAGCCTCTAAGTTAGCATAATGTTTTAAAGGTTCATCCATGTTGTCACACAGATCAGTATTTTACTCATTTATGGCCAAATAGTATTCCACTCTATGGATATACCACATGTTGTTTCTGGACATTTGGGTCGTTGCTGCTTTTTGGCTGTTATGAATAATACTGCTACAAGCATTTGTTTACAAGTTTTTGTGTGAACATATATTTCAGGTTTCTTGGGTACATAGAAAAATGAAAGGGAGAGGAATTGCAGAGCCATCTAGCTAACTCTATCAGCCAATTTCTTTTAAAAGGCAGGAAATCTAGGCTCCGTGAGGAGAAGTGAAGTGCTCAGGTTTTACAGGAAGGTAGAGATGGAAAGAAGCGAGGCAAATCTTCTGATTCCAAGTCCAAGACTCTTCCTGCCATTTTCTTTTTCTTTTTCGTTTTCTTTTCTTTTCTTTCTTTCTTTCTTTTTTTTTTTTTTTTTTTTTTCTTTCTTTTTTAAATGGAGTCTTGCTCTGTCTCCCAGGCTGGAGTGCAATGGTGCTATCTGGGCTCACTGCAACCTCCGCCTCCCCGGTTCAAGTGATTCTCCTGTCTCAACCTCCCGAGTAGCTGGGATTGCAGGTGCCCTCCACCACGCCCCACTAAAATCTTCCTGCAATTTTCTAATGGCTCTGTGTAGCCGGGCTTCTGGCCTCAAGTCATGCAGTAGTCTGTTAGTGTTCTGCTAGGCACTGAGGGACTCAGAAACCAGACAACAGACGAAAAGGCAAGGAACCCAGATTTGTTTTTAAATTTTAAAATTTTATATTTATTTTATGTTTATTTTTTGAGACAAGGTCTTACTTTGTCACCCAGGCCAGAGTGCAGTGGCGTGATCTTGGCTTACTGCAGCCTCAACTTCCCAAGCTCAAGCAATCCTCCTGCCTCAGCTCCCCAAGTTGCTGGGACTACAGGCACGCTCCACTGTGCACGTTAATTTGTGTATTTTTAGTAGAGACGGGGCCACCACGCCCAGCCAGAACCCACATTTATTGAGCACCAGTTGGTTCCAGGCATCACATAGACCTTCAGCATTCTCAATTGGTGGCATTCTAACTACAACCCTGCCAAATGGCATTATGGTGCCCACTTTGTAGATGTCAGCTAGACACTTAGAGGGGACGTTGCTTGCCCAGAGTTGCACAGCAAGTGGACAAATGGATCTGGACCCAGGTTTGCCTGATTTGAAAGCTTATGGTAATTCCACTAAACAGTGCTCTCCTCTGTGAATATTTAATAGCTTTAGCGGGGTTAGGGAGAAAAAAAGGGAAAAAAAATACTCAATAGCCTTAAGCTCTGGTACAAAATTCTTCCACCTGCATGAATTCAATTTCTCACTCGTTCATTCACCAAACACTCACTGAGGCATATACGTGCCTTCTCTATAGGGATGCAGAGATGACATACTTCCAGCTCCCAAAAAAGGGAAACTGGGGGATGAGTTCTGTGTGCTATAAATGATCTCTTTTAATAAAGAGCTTCTCAGTAAGAAATAGACCAGGCGCAGTGGCTCACGCCTGTAATCCCAGCACTTCGGGAGGTTGAGGTGAGGCAGGCGGATCATGAGGTCAGGAGATCGAGACCATCCTGGCTAACACGATGAACCCCCGTCTCTACCAAAAATACAGAAAAGCCAGGCGTGGTGGTGGGCGCCTGTAGTCCCAGCTACTCGGGAAGCTGAAGCAGGAGATTTGCTTGAATCAGGGAGGCGGAGGTTGCAGTGAGCTGAGATCACGCCACTGCACTCCAGCCTGGGCTGTTTCTCAAAAAAAAAGAAAAGAAAAGAAATGAAATTATTTCACACCAAGAGATTACTGAACATTTTAAAGTTTGACTATCAGATATTAATAAGAATGTTAAGCAACAGAGGTCCCTATTTATTGCTAGTGGGAGTGCCAAATGGTAGTAATTATTATAGCTAACTCATAGCACCTACTGTGTGCCATACATTGTCCAAAATACTTTACATATAATGACTTCTTTAATCATCATAGCAACTGTGTGAAGTAGGTTTTATTATCATCCTCATTTTGCAAATTAGGAAACCTGGAGAGAAAGGGCTGACTTATGCATTCAACACAGTAGCAGATACAGTGCCTAGGGCCCATGATATTCTTAGTGACCCACAACATTTAAACATTTATTTTAGGCTGGGCGCGGTGGCTCACGCCTGTAGTCCCAGCACTTTGGGAGGCTGAGGTGGGCAGATCACCTGAGGTCAGGAGTTCGAGACCAGCCTGGCCAACATGGTGAGACCCTGTCTCTACTAAAAATACAAAAATTAGCCGGGCGTGGTGGCACATGCCTGTAGTCCCAGCTACTCAGGAGGCTGAGGCAGGAGAATTGCTTGAGCCCTGATTTATATATATATAAATCAAAAGAAAAGAAAGAGGAATATAGCTTTGGAAGACCAGGCAGAAGGATCGCTTAAGGCTAGGAGTTCAAGACCAGCCTGGGCAAGGTAAGACAGCAAGACCCCCATCTCTATAAAATAAGAAGAAAAAAGGAGGAGGAGGAGGAGGAGATAATTCAGCCTAAGTGGTGTTTATTTTTATTTTACACCACTATATCACAAAATATAATTTCATATATATTTATGAATGAAAGGATCATGATTAGGATCATGTTTAAGTATCTCCTATCCTGCCCTTTCAAGAAAACTACTTAAAGATGTTTCCAAACTCTTCCATATCTCTTCTCAGTGGTTTGTCACAATGCTTCTACAGTTCCATACAGAAGAAAGAAAAATGGTCCAGAGAAGTGTAGTGACTTATCCAAGGTGACACCTCCAGGAATAACTAAACTGGGCAGCTAAGAAGAGTCCTGTCTTTGGTGCTGCCGAAAACCCCGTGTCTTTGAGGTCTTTCCTCCCAAACATAACATCAGCTTGCGGGTTTTTGTGTCCTCCCAGGACCACCTGTGTTGCTGTTTACTGAATATTTTTCTCTCCACTGCCTTTTTTTTTTTTTTTGACAGAGTCTTTCTGTCGCTCAGGCTGGATGCAGTGGCGAGATCATGGCTCACTGCAGCCTCGACTTCCCAGCCTCAAGCGATCCTCCCACCTCTGCCTCCCGAGTAGCTGAGAATACAGGCATGAGCCACCGCACCCGGCCTACACCGACATTTATAAACTTGGCGTCATTATGTTGTCATGAGCAGGGCAGAGATAACCACAAAAACGTTTACTGTGGAAACAAAGCAAAGCGTCTTCAGTTCTGCTGAGGTTCCCCTGACTGCTAGAGCCTCGAGTCGGCCTGCGTTGGTTTAGAAGGAACGCTGGGATTTGTTCCCAGGGTGTTACAGGCGTCCTAGTGCCATCAGAGCGTCCCCTCGGAGGGACCAACAGGTAATTAGAGAGTGAACAACTCACTTTCTCTCGTGCTCAGCCGCCACGCCCCGCCACGCCACGCCCCTGCTGCGCCACGCCCCCCGCCGCCGAGCAGTGCGTCTGCGCAGTAGCTCCTACGCCACTTCGAGCCCCACCCCTTTTCAGAGCGAACATTGGCCTCGGGGGCGGGGCTTGGGCACAAGATGGCCGCTGCGCGCCCGGAGCCCCGGAGTCCGAGCGCACCGACCCCGGAGTCGCGATCCCAGGAGCCACTGGACCTGGTGCGGGCAAGGAAGGGGCCTGGGCGTGGGGCTCGAGGTGGGAGGAGGTCGTAGTGTAGGGGGCGGGGCCGGGGCGGGGCCTATGAGGGGTGGGCGGGGGAGGTATTTAGTGCTGTGGCCCTGGGGGTGGGGCTTGTTGGGGTTGCGCGAGGGGCGGGGCAGGGGAGGAGAGCATGCCTTGGTGGGCGGGGCGTGGGAGGAACCTATGGGTGGTGGGCGGGGCTGGATGGAGGCGGAGTCTGAGGACGGTGTTGTCTTGTGGGGCGGGTTTGGGTCCAGGGAAGGGGGCTTACCATGGATAATTTGCATAATTTGGGTGGAGCCTTGTAAGGGGCGGGGCCTCAAATTATAGGGCTAATTCTAGGGTAGAAGGTTGGGAAGGTGACCCTGAAAAACGTGGGGGATTATGATTGGAGCACCTGTGTTGGGGTAGGGGATAATTCTGCAGGGTCTTAGTGATGCTTCTCGAATGCCCAAGGGAGGATTTGGGAGTAGAAGTGGGTGGTCTAGGTGACTTTGGAACTTCCTCCACGTTCCCCCACTCGGAATTAGAGTAATTGAGGACATTCATTCATTCAACAAACATTTACTGAGCTCCTGCTTCGGCTCTGTAAATAGAGAAGTGACCAAGACAGACAAGGGCTGTGTTCTCTTGGAGCCTGCAGTCTCTTGAGGGGAGAGAAACAATCAATGAGAGTCACTGTGATATGTTCTATAAAGGAAATAAAAATTGAGCCAATACTGTGGGGGTGGGGGAGCTAAATTTAGACGAGAGAAGTCAGCTGGGTGCTGGCTTATGTTTAAGCTGGGGTCAGAGAGATAAGTGGAGCTACGTCGCCACAGATATTATAGTGACATTTTGGGATAAGTACATTTGGAGCCATTGGAGGGTTTTGAGTGCGAAAAATGACTTGATCTGATTTACATTTTCAAAAGACCTTCAGGCTATTCTAGGGAGGTGGGTTACAAGCCAGCAGAAGTAGGAACAGATGCCCTTGGGTTTTTCAATTGTGGAGGCGCCAAGTGATGGGGCTTTAAGTAGGGTGGAGAAGAAAAGGTGGGATCCATAATATATTTTGGACAGGAGGGGAAATGTTGATGAGGATACAACAGAATGCTGAAGGATGGGCCAGGCACAGTGGCTCACGCTTGCAATCCCAGCACTTTGGGAGGCAGAGCCAGAAGGATCTCTTGAGCCCAGTAGTTGGAAACCAGCCTGGGCAACATAGTGGGACTCCCTCAACGTTAAAAAGTAATAATAATAATTTTTTTTGTTTTGCTGTTTAAGATGGAGTCTTATTCTGTCGCCTGGGCTGGAGTGCAGTGGCATGATCACATCTCACTGCAACCTCCACCTCCTGGGTTCAAGCGATTCTTGTGTCTTAGTCTCCCAAGTAGCTAGCATTACAGGCAGCAGCCACAACACCTGGCTAATTTTTGCATTTTTAGTAGAGACGGTGTTTTGCCATGTTGGCCAGGCTGGTTTGGAACTCCTGACCTCAAGTGATCCACCTGCCTTGGCCTCCCAAAGTGCTGGGATTACAGGCCTGAGCCACTGTACCTGGCCAGAAAGAAATTTTTTTTTAACTAGCTGGGTGTGGTGGTGCACGCCTGTAGTCCCAGCTACTCAGGGAGCTGAAGTGGGAGGATCGCTTGAGCCCAGGAGGTCGAGGTTGCAATGAGCCACGATCGTGCCACTGCACTCCAGCCTGGGCAACAGTTTGAGACCCTGTCTGAAAATAATAAAGGAGCCGAAGCTTTTGTTTTGTTTTGTTTTTTGAGACGGAGTCTCGCTCTGTCGCCCAGGCTGGAGTGCAGTGGCCGGATCTCAGCTCACTGCAAGCTCCGCCTCGAGGTTTCACAGCCATTCTCCTGCCTCAGCCTCCCGAGTAGCTGGGATTACAGGCACCCACGCCTCGCCCGGCTAGTTTTTATTTTTAGTAGAGGCGGGGTTTCACCGGGTTAGCGGGATGGTCTCGATCTCCTGACCTCGTGATCCGCCCGTCTCGGCCCTCCCCAAAGCTGGGATTACAAGCAGGCCACGGCGCCCGGCCGGGCGAGCTTTAATAGTTAGAGGCGTGCTGGGGCGATCTTGAGGCAGGTTCCACAGGCTCCTGTTTCTTCTCCTTTTGCCCAGGTCCTGGTGCCTGATGACTGCCGGCCCGGCACACCCCCGAGTGACCTCATCGAGATCCAGGTGGTGAAGGTGACAGACACCACACTGGTCCCTGAGCCCCCAGAGCCAGGTTCTTTCCACTGTGCCTTGTGCCCTGCTGCCTTCCGGCTGGTTTCCGAGCTGCTGTTCCACGAACATGGCCACCTGGCAGGGGCCGAGGGAGGCGGGCCTGGTGGGGACCCGAGCCGGTGCCACGTGTGCGGCCACAGCTGCCCGGGCCCCGCCAGCCTGCGCGCACACTACAGCCTGCACACGGGGGAGCGGCCCTACCGCTGCGCGCTCTGCCCCCGCGCCTTCAAGGCCTTGGCGCCCCTGCTCCGGCACCAGCACCGACACGGGGTGGAGCCGGGCACCTCTCGGAGGCCTCTGGACGCAGCGGCCGTTGCAGAACAGAGGCCCGGGGTAGCCCCGGAAAGGGCGGAGGTGGTGATGGCGGCGGCGGCGGCGGGCGCAGCGGTGGGGAAGCCTTTTGCCTGCAGGTTCTGCGCCAAGCCCTTCCGCCGCTCCTCAGACATGCGAGACCACGAGCGCGTGCACACTGGTGAGCGGCCGTACCATTGCGGCATCTGCGGCAAGGGCTTCACCCAGTCCTCGGTGCTTAGCGGCCACGCCCGCATCCACACGGGCGAGCGCCCGTTCCGCTGCACGCTCTGCGACCGCACCTTCAACAACTCCTCCAACTTCCGCAAGCACCAGCGCACCCACTTCCACGGGCCGGGGCCGGGGCTGGGAGACTCTGGAGGCCAGCTGGGCTCGTCGGCGGCTCAGGGGTCGGGGAGCCGGTGTGGGGCAGGGGACCCTGCGGAGGAGGGGCGAGGGGAGACCGCGAAGGTGAAGGTGGAGGCCGACCAGTAGGCTGCAGGAACATGGGTTAGTTAAGGCGGAGGTAGGCGGCGACCCCGGGGGCGGGGGTGGGGAAACGGAGGCAGGGGACAGAAGAGGGGAGATTGGGGGAGAGATGACAGCTGCAGGGATGGCTGTGAGCTGCTAACGATGGAGAGCAGAGGGAGAGGGCCGGGCTCCAGACTCCCACACGCCCACACAGCACCTCTGCCAGGCCTAGGAGAGAACGGGTGCAGCTCTTGCTGCTCTGCAGGTGTGCGGCCAAAGGCAAGGTCCAGGGGCTGGATGTCACTGCCCCGATGCCTCTTGGTTGGCTTGTCCTTGTGCAAGACCCGGCCTGTCACGACAGAGCCTGGGCACTTCAGAGGAGAAGCCAGGATCGAATGGAAGGGAGGAATTGGGGTCCACCATAGTGTTCTGCTCTGGTCCTCCATGGGTGGACCAGGATGGAGTCTCTTGCCTACCTCACTGCATTGCACTGGACCTGGGATGCCTATCCACCCTCAGGCAGAAGACACTCACCAGGTTGTCTGTGAAGAGACTCTGGGATCCCATCACCTCAAAGCCAGAGGGTCTCCAAGTCACAGCTGAGAGCACTTGAGCCTCAAGGATGTAAGCCTGACCATAGGACTCCAACAGCGGCAACCCCCACCCCCACCCCCATTGTGGTCTGTCCTTAACCCATCCACTCTTCTTCAGAGGCAACTGAGAACACATAAAGCAAGCAGCTACCTAGCATCCCCCTCCTAAAGCTTTAGACTCAGAGCCCATGGTCCCCCACAAGCCTCAAGGTAGCCTCAGGTTTCTCTGATTTCCTCCACTCCCAGTTCGAAGCAAACAGCTTACTGCCTAGTCCCCACCAAACCCAAGGAAGGGCTGGCTGATGGCAGCATGGTGGGCTGGCCAGGGTGTGGAGTGAAAGAGTCACTGTGGTGGGAGCGAGAGGAGGACTTGGGAGCTGGAGGTGTGACACCTTCAGTTCTGTTCCCATTAAAGGACCTTGTGAAGGGCTTCTCTGTCGGTCTTGTATTGGGATTGTCCACTTTGGGGAGGTGGGGGAGGAGGGGCCACACCGTGGTCTTGCCACCAGCAGTGAGTTGCATCATACCTTCCTCCAAGCTTCTGTCCCCCCATCCTTAGAATGGGGAGTGAATACGCCCCACTGTGTGGTTACGCGTTACGTGGTTCAGCTGTAGGAGAGGGGGTCAGGGAAGTTTGGCAAAAGCACTCTCAGTGTGCCTTGCATGCTTGTTGAGTGAGAGCCTCTGATTTGCACACCTTTCTGTTCACCCAGTGGGCCCCATGAGATAACTCACAATGTGAACAGAACTCATTCCGTTTTCCTCAAAGAAACTTCCATGCTTCTGATGTCATTGGCACCACCACCCAAGCTGGGTTCCTGGGCAGGTTTAAACCTTCTTCATCCTCATCCTTATGTCCAATCCCTTATCAGTCTCCCTCAATTGAGCCAGTTAAATATCTTTGGAATTGGAACGTCTTTTCAGCATCACCACACTTGTAGACCAACAGTCGTCTCACACATGGACAACTGCATAGCAGTCCAGTGGCTGCCCTTTTTTTAATTTTTATTTTAATTTTTTGAGATGGAGTTTTGCTCTTGTTGCCCAGGTTGGAGTCCAGTGGCACAATCTCGGCTCACTGTAACCTCTGCCTCCTGCCTTCAAGCAATTCTGCCTCAGCCTCCTGAGTAGCTGGGATTACAGGAGGGCACCCCCGTGCTCAGCTAATTTTTGTATTTTTTGTGGAGATGGGGTTTCACCATGTTGGCCAGGCTGGTCTGGTCTCAAATTCCTGACCTCAGGTGATCTACTTGCCTCAGCCTCCCAAAGTGTTGGGATTATAGGCATGAGCCATTGCGCCTGGCCACTTGCCCTCTTCATTCTCCATATGGCATCCACGCAGATCCTTGTCGCCAAGCCACAGCTCCTTGTGGCTTTGAGAAGGATTTGGAAATGTGAATGCCTACAGGAGCTGGGTGAAAATGTAAATACATGAGCAAGATGTCCAGGTTCAAGGGGAAAATATCAACAACATGAAATAATGATGATTGCCACCAGGTTTCAGGAGTTGGGACTCAACAAATTGGAGAGTGCCCCATCAGAAGAGGGTAACGGCCGCTCAGCTCCGGAACACAGATGGGGTTGCCACATCTTCCAGTTTCTTTCAGAAGTTCCATTAGTTCACGTTGTGTAAAATCTTTTGATTTCCCAATGTTGGCAGTCAAGTCAAACTTTTTAAAAAATGCACAGACTAAACAAAAATGTGTTGGTAGTCATATTCGGCCTTGCAGCTGCCAGTTTCCAGCGTCTACCCTATAAAATCTCCCAAGCCTCACAATTTGGAATTCAAGACCCTTCAGGATTTAGCCCCCAGGAACCCAACCTCCAGCCATACTAACCTGTCTTAAATTCTCTAGAATAGCAGGGTTTAGTTCAACACACTAAACTCTCCGCCTGGAAATCTTTGCCACTTCTTTTTTTTTTTTTTTTTCTTCCATTTTTATTTATTTTATTTTATTTATTTTTTTGAGACGAAGTCTCGCTCTGTCGCCCAGGCTGGAGTGCAATGGCGTGATCTCGGCTCACTGCAAGCTCCGCCTCCCGGGTTCACGCTGTTCTCCTGCCTCAGCCTCCCATGTAGCTGGGACTACAGGCACCCACCACCACGCCCGGCTAATTTTTTGTATTTTTAGTAGACAGGATTTCACTGTGTTAGCCAGGATGGTCTCAATCTTCTGACCTCGTGATCCACCCACCTCGACCTCCCAAAGTGCTGGGATTACAGGCGTGAACCACCACGCCCGGCCTGGAGTCCAAATTCTGTGGATTTTCGATATGTCCCTGGAGCACCTTTGTTCTTCAGGACCCCAGGCCCTTCTAACAAATGAGATAACTAAACACACATTGCCAGGCATACATCTCACTGTTTCCAGCACCAACGTGAGCTGCGAATGGGCTTTTGAATCTCCCAATCATTATCCTGGAGGGTAAGTGCTAAGAGGGAGATGTATCATGACCATTAGTCTGCACACAGTAGTGAAGCAGCTGCGGCAGCGGGATGGGAGTTCTCTTTCATGTTACTTGAGGCTGAGGGGCATGTCCAGTTCATCTGTTTCCCCAGTACCCACCTCAGGGCTTGGCAGGCAGGAGCCCCCGGAAGTGGTGGCAGAGTGAACGAAGGCTGAAAGCATCAGGAAGGGGAAGAGTCCGGGCATGTTAAGTCAGTTCCTGAGAGCAGACACTTACCTGTCTTGTCCATCTCCATTTGCCCAGCTCAGACTAAAGCTGGGAATACAGCAAATCCTCAGTAAGTCCCTGTCGAATGAGAGTGAATGAGAGACAGAGGTGCCCAGAATCAAAATTGCAGAGGAAACAAGTTTTAACTTTGTGCTTTGCCACCATGTATGTAATCCCCACTCTCCCTGGGTGGGATGCAAGGATGGACTCCAGCGGCCCTCATGGTAAGATTTATTATTCTCCGCTCTGTACAAGCCGCGTCTGCCACCCCGCCCCCCACCCCCCCACCCCAAAGAGCACCCAGCACCCCCTTGTGCCCTCCCAACTCTGCTTATACTCCATTGTCCAGCCAGATTCCAAAGGAGGGGGAGGGGCGGTTCAGACCCATCTCCGCCAAAACTTACTGGGGGCAGAGTGCTGCTGGGACAGGGGCTGATGAGGGTCACAAACGAGGGTTGGACGGAGGATGGGTTCAGTGTCTGATGGGATGAGGGGAGGGCAGAGAGGACGAGGATGGGAGTGATTCAGTCTTGAGCCTGTCGGGCGTGCGCCCTGAAGGTCGCCAGTCCGTCCGAAGTTCTGAAGGATGGGGCAACAGCGAGGAGGGGGGAGAGTCTGATCAGTCCCGGGAGGTGGGAGTCCAGAAGGGGGCTTCTGATGGGAGTGGGATGGGAACCCCTCGGTCAGGCATCCTTTCCGGCCAAGGTGCCCGCCCCTGCTCCAGGCCCCCCGAGGTTCTCGGCCTTGTGCGCTAGGCGGTGTTTCTTGAGGCCGTAGGTGTTGGCGAAGCCCTCGCCGCAGGAGGAGCAGCGGAAGGGCCGGCCGCCCTGGTGGGCAGCCAGGTGCTTACGGAAGTAGCCGGGATCCTTGAAGGCCTTGAGGCAGGCGGGGCAGCGGAGCTCGGGCCGCGGCGGCTCGTGGGCGCGCTGGTGGCGCAGCACGGAGCTCAGGTAGAAGAAGCCCTTGCCGCAGTGCTCACAGCGGTAGGCGCGCTCGCCCAGGTGCAGCCGCTGGTGCTCCAGCAGGTTGGAGCGGTAGCGGAAGGTCTTGCCACAGGCGCTGCAGCGCTGGGGCCGGGCCACAGCGTGCAGCCGCCGGTGCTCTGCCAGGCTGGACGACTGCGCGAAGCGCTTGGCGCACACGCCGCACTTGAAGGCCCGCTCGCCAGTGTGGACCACGCGGTGCTGCCGCAGGTACCAGGAGCGCAGGAAGCCTCGGCCGCACACGCCACATCGGTACGGCCGCTGTTCCGTGTGGCAGCGCTGGTGGCGCATCAGCAGGGCCGCCTCCCAGAAGCGCTTCCCGCACACCGGGCAGCGGAAACCCCGCTTCTGCCGATGGCTGCGGCGGTGCAGGAGCAAGTCGTAGGCGCCCGCGAAGCTCTGGCCGCAGAGGCCGCAGCCCAGGGTCCGCCGCACCAGGTGCACGTACTTGTGAGTCACTAGGCCCAGGAAGTGCTTGAAACTCTGGCCGCACGTGGCACAGCTGAAGCGCTCAGGGCCGGAACTGGCACCCCCGCCGGCCCCTGCCACCGCCGCCCCGCCTGCGTCCTCACCCCCAGACACCCCTGCCAGTGCCGCCACGGCCGCTCCCACCTCCCCCGCCAGCCCGTTGTCCAGCACGCTGGCCGCATCCGTGCCGCTGGAGCCGTCCGGGGGCTGCGGGCCACCAGGCGTGCTCGGGAGCAGGCGCTCGGGGGCGGCCTGGTGGACCAGCTTGTGCCACATGAGGTTCTCAATGAAGCCGAAGGTCTTGCCGCAGGCGTCGCAGCCGTAGGGCTTCTCTGCCATGTGGACCTCCTTGTGGCTCATGACGTGAAAGAGATCTGGGAAGTGCTCGCCGCAGTCCGAGCAGGCGTAGCTCAGCCCATCGGCAGGCCCTGCAGACGTGCCTGAGGCCCCGGGCCCACAGGCTCCGGATGCGCCCTGGGTGGAGGGGAGGCCGGCGGCCCCGGCCAGGGCACAGGGCAGCTGGAGCCGGTGCACCTGGCGGTGGCGGGTGAGGCTCTGCGGGTAGCCGAAGACCTTGCCGCAGAGCTCGCACTTGTAGGGCCGCTCACGCGTGTGCACCACGTGGTGCTTGCTCAAGTGGAAGGATTCGCGGAAGCGCTTCCCGCACACGGGGCACTGGTGGGGCTTCTCGCCCGTGTGGATGCGCTCGTGGCGCTTCAGGGTCTCGCGGCGCCCGAAGCCACGCCCGCAGATGCCGCAGCAGAACGTCTTTCCCGGGACGCTGGCGCCCGAGCCTCCCGCCCCGCTGGTCCCCGCGCCGCCGAGCAGCAGCGGGTGGGCGCCCAGGAGCGGGACTGGCACCGCGCCGTACACCACCGCCGCCGCGGCCGCCGCCGCCTTCTCGCTGTCGGTGGCGGGAGGGTCGGGGGGCAGGAGGTACGGGCCCGGGGGGAAGGTAGGCGGGGGCTGCGGGGCCGAGGCTGCCCCGTCCTTGGGCGCCTCCGCAGCGGCGGCGGGCGGGGCGTGGGCGGCCTTGTGGCGGAGCAGGCTCTGCGGCGCTGAGTAGGACTTGCCGCACAGGTCGCAGGGGTACACGGGCCGAGGCCCCCCGGCGCCCGCCCCTGCGTGGGCCGCCTGGTGCTTGAGGAGGTAGGAGGCGTCGCGGAAGGCCTTCCCGCAGATGCCGCAGGGCAGGCGCAGGAGGTCGGCCGAGTGCGTCTTCACGTGGCGCTTCAGGCTCTCCCTGCGGTTGAAGCTCTTGCTGCACACGGAGCAGGAGAAGGGCTTCTCGCCCGTGTGGATGATCTGGTGCTGGTGGAGGTGACTGGGCTTCTTGAAAACCTTCCAGCAGAGCGGGCAGGCGAACGGGCCGTCGCCGCCCCCGGTGGCGGGAGGGGGCACCCCAACACCAGCAGGGGCGGTGCTCCCGTCGGCGGAGGGGGCGGGCGCCGCGGGCGTGGCTGGAGGGCCCGAGGACACCGTGGAGGGGGCGGGGGCGGTGGCAGCGCTGGCGGCGGGTGCTGGGAGGCCCAGCGGCGGGAGCTGGGGGCCGGGCTGGGGCGGGCCCCCCGCGGCCGGCGGCACGTCCTTGTGGCAGCGGCGGTGGCGGATGAGGCTGGACACGTGGTTGTAGGTGCGGCCGCAGACGCCGCATTCGTAGGGCCTCTCCCCCGAGTGCACCAGCATGTGCTGCACCAGGTGCGAGGACTGCTTGAAGGACTTCTGGCACACGCCGCAGGGGAAGCGCCGCTCCATCAGGTACTTCAGCCTCCGGAAGTAGCCCTTGTCGTCCTTGGTGGGGTCGCAGGCCGCCGCCGCGGGGGGTCCTGGCGGGGTCTGCGAGGGGGCAGGAAGCGGCCCCGGGGCCCCCGCGGGAGCGCCCAGCCCAGGCGTCACCCCCGGCCCGGACGCGGGCCCTCCTCGCTTCAGGTTCCCAAACAAGTGCTGGTGTCCCGAGAGGTCCACGATGCCCCACTGCGGAGTGGGGAAAGCAGCGTCAAAGAGGGGAGGCGGGGGCGCCCCGAAGGCGGGCGGCAGGGGCGGATCGGGCTTCTTGGCTTGGGAAGACGAAGAGGACGAAGACGACGACGACGAGGAGGACGAAGAGGAGGAGGAGGAGGACGAGGACGAGGAGGGCACCTCCGCCTTGGGCTTGAAGGTGGACTGGGGCGGGTAGTCATACTGCGGGGGAGGGGGCTGCGGCGGGGGCTGCGGCGGGGGGCCGGGGGCGCAGGGCAGGGCTGCCACCGCCTTGGCGTGTTCCCCATACAGTTCCATGGGCTCGAAGCGCTGGTGGTTGAGGAATTCCAGGAAGTCGAAGGGGTAGCTCTGGAAGTGTACCCCGTCCTCGCCCCCGATGCCGCTGCTCCCGCCACCCCCGGCACCGCTGCCCGCTGGGTTCGCCTCCATCTCCAGCGGGTGGGAGACGGGAGACCCTGTGAAGAGGAGGACCGGGCTGAGGACACGGCCGCGGTGCTGGGTCTCCCCGCAGGTGAATGGAGCTGTGCGCCCACTCATCCATCCTTGTGCGGATCACCCCCTCGCCTTGCAGGTTTAGGCTTCCAGTCCCGCTGCCTGTCCACCCCAAAGGGCAGCCCTTCCTCTTGGCTCCCTGGCCCCAGGACTCTCCTACTCACCTTCACCTTCCCTCTCTGTGTTCTCAACTCCCACTCTCCTCCCCATCTCTCTTTACCCTAATTCCTTCTATCTCTTCCCATCTTTTCTGGGGTCCTGACACAGCTTTGTGGAGGAGACCCTCTCCACACCACCTGCAGGGCCTCTACTTTATTATTTGTACAAACGGGGTCTTGCTTTGTTGCCCAGGCTGGTCTCAAACTCCTGGACTCAAGTGATCCTCCAGCCTCCACCTCCCAAAGTGCTGGGTGATTACAGATGTGAGCCAGCACGCTGGTCTGACCCCTCTCTACTTTCTCTCCTTTTCAGACTCCAATTGTCCAAGCACCCTGGGGGCCTCTGGACTCAGTTTTCTTTCCAAACCCTCTCAGGCCCTCTGCTGTCTCCCCATACTCCTGCACCCTACCGCACCCCCAGCCCTCCGTCCTCATCCCTTCAGGTTTTATCCTAAAATGAGCATACTGATAAGGGGAATCACAATTTCTATCAGCGTAATTAGGAGGGAAGACTCTGGGGCCAGAATCAAATGTAAGCCCTGCCACTTTCTAGCTGTGTGGCCATGGGCAAGTGACTGAACCTCTCTGTGCCTCCATTTCCTCATCTACACCTGGGGACGACAATGCACTTGCCTACCTCACAGGGCTGTGTGGATTCAACATGCTCATATGTATAAGGCTCTTAGTGGGGGCAGTTCCTGGAACTCTGTAAGCACTCAGTACATAGAAGGTATGGACTGGGCGCAGTGGCTCACACCTGTCATCCCAGCACTTTGGGAGGCTGAGGCAGGAGAACTGCTTGAGCCCAGGAGGTGGAGGCTACAGTGAGCTCTGATCACATCACTGTACTCCAGCCTGGGTGACAGCAAAACCCTGGCTCTAAAAATTAAAAAAATAGGAGATACGATACTGTTATCACTGTTACTAATAGTAGTAGAAGCAGGGAAGTCAGGACAAGCCTAGAGAACTGAAAAAGCAGTCAGTATGGGGGTGTGCACTCTTTTAATAGTAATAGATGGTAGAAAGGAGAATGTGCTTGCCCGGGAGAAACAAATTCCAGCAAGGCAGCATATAGTCAGAAGGTGGTCTGATACAATCAAAACACAGACCCTGGGCTTGGAAAGACCTGGGTTCAAATCCCATCTCCACTGGGATCCACACTTTCTCCATGTTTAAAATGGGGGGGACCCCTATACTGTAGGGAGATTCAAGGGGGTTGGAACAGAACGTAACAAAACACACACATCAGCAGAATGCGTTCAATCCCCTGAACTATTTGTACCATCCATGACGTCACATACCTGGGCTAAGCCTAGCAACAGAAGCAGGGAGCTTGAGTTCCATCCTTGCCCTTAGTGGGGCTTCTCCTGACCCCTCCACCCCAGCATCATTCTCTGGCACCTCCTTTACACGACTTTTCATTCCAGATGGCAGGTATCCATGTGTTACCCCACACCACACCAGACCCTCAGCTCCTGTAACTGATCTCCGAGTTCCTAGTCTACTTGCTGGCCTGGGGAAGCACCTCCACCAAGTGGGCGGACGGTCAGTGGGTGAAGGGCCCGTGAGGTCTGACCTGCTTTCTGTCCATCATCCCTACCCAGTGGGGGCCTGGCTCTAAGCCCAGCCCACTGTGGGGGTCAAGGGGGTTCCTACCAAGGCTTGGACCCTTTCTCCTCTATCAATCGGGCTGCTCTCTCCTCCCACAGGTGAGGGATGAGTGTCTCTTCCACCCCCACCCCAAACACCATCCTGGAGTGAGATATTTTTAGTCTCCAGCTCTGGGTGTCCTTGTCCTTGGACAAGACTCAACATCCCATGCCCTTCACACCCCCTCTGTTTAATCTGATCTCCGGAAAGAGGACAGGCGTGGCTGGGGTGGTAACTGGAAGGCTGTAGGCGGAACCTAAGTTGGGGAGACAGCTCTGGAGTGGGGCTGACTGGCCAGGAAGGCAAACAACAGGCCATAAGGATGCAGGGAGTAGGGCGTGATGTAGGGCGCTATGGGGAGGAAGGGTAAGAGTGTTTGGGGGAAGAAGGCCCTGCCTAGCTTGCCTCCACTAGAGCGCACGTTAATCATAGCTGTCACTGATTGGACATCTCCTAGAGGCCAGCCACGGTTCTAAGCACGTTACACATATTAATTCACTGACTTCCCACAAATCTAAGAAATAGGGGCAGCTGTTACCACCACTGGATAAATTAGAAAACTAAGACACAGACGGGCAAAGTGAGTTGCCAGCCGTCCGTCACGGAGTAAGAGTCTGGATCAATCGGCTGAACCCCATTCCCACCCCCACAGCAGTGTTTCACCGGGGGCCGTTCCCCGAGTGAAGGAAGGTGAGGGAACAACTATCGGGATAAGAGTTTATTTAGGGGTGTCTTCTGGGTTATGAGTGGTGTCTATACAAGGGGCCTGGTAGGAGAGGGTGGTGGTTACTTTCTACCTACAATGTTCTTCCCCAGATTTCAACAAGGCCTCTGGAGCCTCGTTGGGTCTCTACTCAGCACTTCCCACCCCATCACTCTCTACGCCTCATCCAGCTGCAGGTTTTTCATTATAGTTATTGCCACCAACTCGTTATTCCTTTTCTGTGTGTTCACTATTTGGCCCCTCTCTGGGAAAGCAAGGACTTGGCCTGTCTTGCTCGCCCCTGTGACCCCAGCACTTAGCGTAGCACCTGGCACAGTGTGGGTGCTTGACAAATATTGCTGATATGTGAAAATGAAACACCACCTTCCAAAATTGCCAACGGGTCCGCAAACAAATCATACATTAGAAAATGCTGGCTGGGCGCGATGGCCCACAGCTGTAATCCCGGCACTTTGGGAGGCCAAGGCGGGCGGATCACCTGAGGTCAGGAGTTCAAGACCAGCCTGGCCAACATGGCGAAACCCCGTCTCTACTAAAAATACAAAAATTAGCCAGGTTTGGTGGTGGGCACCTGTAATCCCAGCTATTTGGGAGGCTGAGGCAGGAGAATCGTTTCAACTTGGGAGGTGGAGGTTGCAGTGAGCCAAGATTGTGCCACTGCACTCCAGCCTGGGCAACAAGAACGAAACTCCATCTCAAACAAACTTCTTAGCAGTTAATGAAAATGAAAACAACATACCAAAGCTGAGGAGGTGCAGCCAAAGTCGTCCTCAGAGGGAAATGTATAGCCGTGAATGTCTATCTTGATATTTGTGGAATGAACGAAGGGATGAGACTAAGCTGACCAAACTCCCAGAGGGAACAGAGGGGTCATTTAGCAGAAATGGAGCTACATGATCCCAGGGATTCCTGGGAGAAGCGATTCTGGGGACAGTGATGTTATGAGGAGGGCACTGAGGGCAGGGTGTGGAGATGCTGAAGGGGATACATCAGTGGTGGACAGAATCGATGAGGCTCATGATAATCTCCACTAGGAAACCAGAGACATTTCCTCTTTCACACGACTCAAGCCTAAACTGGTATCTTTTTAAGGAGGGATGTCATAGGAGGGTTTTATGTGGAGAGAAGCATGATGGGGAGGGACCCACCCCCGGCCCACCACCACCACCACCGCCACCAAGGGACAGGAGTCCCACAGCAAGTGTATGAACGGTTCACATTTATTGTCTGACCAGTTTGATTTGTCATTGCCTGGATGTGGCATAGTCCTGTACCATTACTGGGCCCATCTTACAAGTGGGGAAACTGAGGAGCAGCATGGGGAAGGCATTCCCCCAAGGTCATGTGGCCAATAAAGAGGAAAGCAGGTAACTGATTCCAGGTCTTTCTGATGCCAGACTGAGGGCCATTCTGCTGCAACAACGCTGCCTTGTGATGAAATTCGGGTTTGTTAATAAGAGTAACGTAAAGTAACATATAACACTGGATGTGCATTTTCTACCAGCCCAACACGCTTCTAACTCTGATGTGTTGACTCAACGAATCCTCCCAGTAACCCTAGAAGATGGTTACAATCATTGACTCTGAAATACAAAGGAAGAGACTGAGGGCCAGAGAGGTGAATTAAACTTCCAAGATCAGGCCAGGCAGTGGCTCCATGTAATGCCAGCACTTTGGGAGGCAGTGGAGTGGATCAACTGAAGTCAGGAGTTCGGGGACCAGCCTGGCCAATATGAGTGAAACCCCATCTCTACTAAAAATACAAAAATTAGCTGGGCGTGGTGGTGCACACCTGTAGTCCCAGCTACTTGGGAAGCTGAGGCAGGATAATTGCTTAAACTCAGGAGGCAGAGGTTGCAGTGAGCTTACGCTGCTACTTTTGCCAGCCTGGGCTGACAGTGAGACCCTGTTTCTTTTTCTTTTTGAGGCCAGAGTCTTGCTCTATCACCCAGGCTGGGTCACAGTGGCGGATCTCAGCTCTGCAAGCTCCTCCTCTGGGGTTCCCACACCATTCTGCCTCAGCCTCTCCCGAGTAGCTGGGACTACAGGCACCGCCCGCCGCCCGGCTAGTTTTTGTATTTTTAGTAGAAACTGAGGAGTTTTCACCGTGTTAACCAGGATAGTTCGATCTCCCGACCTAAGTGATCCGCCCGTCTCGGCCTCCCAAAGTGCTGGGATTACAGGCTTGAAACCACCCGGCGCCCGGCGAGACCCTGTTTCTTAAAAATAAATAAACCAACATCCAAAGTCACATTGTTAACTAGTGGCAGGGCCAGGGGTTGAAGAAAGGCAGCAAGGCTCCAGAGTCCCATGACATGCTGTCTTTCAATATTTCTCCCTCCAAAATGAAGGAGGACCCCCCCTCCCACTTTATACTGGAAATATGCATGGCTCAACCCATCTCCCTGCTACCGGATCCCAAGTCACTTGACCCAAGGGCAATACAAGTCACCAACATTTGTTGACCTCTAACAAGCATTGTGCTTAGGTGCCTTATGTGGCTTGTTTCATTCACACCTCACAACAAACTGGTAAGTATTACTATTATTCCCGTTTTACTGACAGGAGGACTATAACCAAACCATGTCCATCCTCTGTCCCAAACCAAACAGTAACCCCATCTCATTCAAAAGCCACGGTCCTGGTGGGGCACGGTGGCTCACGCCTGTAATCCCAGCATTTTGGGAGGCCGAGGCGGGCGGATCACCTGAGGTCGGGAGTTCGAGACCAACCTGACCAACATGGAGAAACCCCGTCTCTACTAAAAATACAACATGAGCCAGGCATGGTGGTGCATGCCCGTAATCCCAGCTACTCGGGAGGCTGAGGCAGGAGAATTGCTTGAACCCGGGAGGCAGAGGTTGCAGTGAGCTAAGATCACACCATTGCACTCCAGCCTGGGCAACAAGAGCAAAACTCCTTTTCAAAATAAATAAATAAATAAATAAAGCCACGGTCCTTACAATGACCTCCACAGTCTCCTGGCTGCTCTTCCAATGTGCCCACTCCATTCCTGCCGCAGGGCCTTTGCACTGGCTGTTGCTGCTGCCTGTAATACTCTGACTCTCAGGCAACCACCTGGCTCACCCCTTCACCTCCTCCCCATCTTTGCTCAATTGTCTTCTCTATGAGCCTCTCAGTAACCAGTGACCTGTCACTCAGGCCCACATCCTGATCTCCCCAACCCTGCTTCATTTCTCTCCTTACTGCTCAGCATCATTTATAACCTCACATAGTCTACTTCTTTGCCTTGATTTTGCTGGTCTCCCCATGCAGAGGATCGGCTTCCTGAAGGGAAGGATTTTTATCTCTCTTTTTTTTTTTTTTTTTTTTTTTTTTTTGAGAGTCAGCTCAGTGGCCAGGCTGGTGCAGTGGCCGCGATCTTGTCACTGCAGGCTCTGCCTCCCGAGGTTCCGCCATTCTCCTGCCTCAGCCTCCCTGGAGTAGCTGGGACTACAGGTGCCCGCTGCTACACCCGGCTAATTTTTTTTGTATTTTTAGTAGAGACGAGGTTTCACCATGTTGGCCAGGATGGTCTCGATCTCCTGACCTCGTGATCCGCCCGTCTCGGCCTCCCAAAGTGCTAGGATTACAGGCGTGAGCCACCGCGCCCGGCCAGATTTTTATCTCTTGCTCACTGTTCCACTCCCGGGACCTACAACAGTTCCTGGCTTGATGCATTTTCATTTGAAGAAGTGAATGAATGAGGCTAGGAAAGGAGGGAGTGGTTTGCTCAAAGCTGTGAACCCTAGTAGAATCCAGGGCTCATCCTCCTAATCACTTCACTCCTGGGGTTGGGGTGCTGATAAGAGCAGCCCCCCAGTGGGCCACAGTTGTCCAGGAGAAGGGGAATTTTTACCCTTGTATAACGTTGGTGTGTGGCTTTTGGGAGGGACAAGATGACAAGACATAGGAATATCCTGGGGGAGGCCATTCTGAACCACAGCCCCCCCAGCTCTATCTCTTTATCCCATGATATTTTACTTTGAACACGCATACATACTCTTGGTGTTTTTTGTTTTTTTTTTTTTCACTGCAGCCTGGAACTCCTGGGCTCAAGCAGTCCTCCCACCTCAGCCTCCTTAATAGCTGGGACTACAGGTGCACACCACCCACCCCCAGCTTTTTTTTTTTCCTGTAAAGACAGGGTCTCACTATGTTGCTGGGGTTGGTCTTGAACTCTTGGCCTCCAGCGATCCTCCCACTTTGGCCTTCCCAACTGCTGGGATTACAGGCATGAGCCACTTCGCCTGGCCTGTATTTTGTTTCTTAATCATCCGCCCTCTCAACTAAGCATATCCACTCCATGAGGACAGGGATTCTTGTCTGTTTTGTTCTCTGTTGTACCCCCAGTGTAAAGTAGGTACTCATTAAACAGTTGTTCAACAAGTGTTTACCAATGAACGTATGAATGAATGAAGAACATTCTGGGCTCGGTAGACGTGCCAAGGGCTAGATAATTTATCCCAGTGCCCTCACCTCCAAAGCCTTTTGAGACCAAACCTTCCTTCCTCTTGTTCTTCCCTTCAAATCTTCCGCTCACCAGGCTCACCGCCACTTCAGGGTCTTTGCACTTGCTTTTCTTGCTGCCTGCTCACCCAGATCTTTGCATGGCTAAGCTGCCTCTTGTAATTCAGGTTTCCCCTCTAAAGTAGTTCATCAGGCTCTCAGAGAACCCACAAAACCCCGTGTATCTTTGTTGACTCCTTTCTGATCAACAAGACTGTGAGACCCTGGACAGTGAGAAGACTGTGTGCATCGCTCCCCTTCATGGCTGTATACACCCTTCAGCTAGAATAGTGAATATGCGTTCAATGCAGAATGAATGCCTATGAGAAAAGAAGTTACGCCCCAGTGAAGTCCACGGTCTTCCCTAGGGAGTCCAGGACGATGGCATGAGAGCTGGGTGAGATGCTGCAGGTCAGGGCAACAGTTGTTCATGCCATAGGAAGAGGATGAGGAACATTCTGGGAGGAAAGGCTTCACTGCCTCACTGCCGGACACTGTTCTGTGGCAGAAGTAATGAAGACGGGGGCTGACCACGACGAGGGTGGGGGGAGAGGAGGTACAGGAGTATTTCATGGGAGCCTGGAGCTAAGCAGGCAGATATTTCTGCCTGAAGCGGGAGAGGATGTGAGTGTGAAAGAATTCTAGAGGGAGCTATCCCGCTGCGAGGGGGGTGGTTTTGAAAGGGGTATTCTTAAGGGGAATCACTGGAGGATTTGCAGAAAGGAAAAAGGCATTCTTGGTGCTGACCAGAATAGAAAGTATTTTCACACCCACGAAGGGGCGCTCTGCTGGGGAGGGAGGCGGTCAGGGCCACTGGGGGCCGTTGCTGTGTATGGACAGAGATAACGGGGGGCAGTTCTGCTGCAAAGCTCTAAGGCGACACTCTGGGGAGAATTATATAGAGGATAAGAATAAGAGGGTTCACGGGCAGCTGCCCTACATGGGGAGGGGCGATGCTGATGGCATCTGGAGGCTGACCTGGAGGAAGCAATGACGGGGGGCGCTATGTGGAGGGGATCCTACGAGGAGGTATCAGTTGGGGGCCCTGGCAGGCGTTTAGGGCATCGCCACGAATGAAAGCGCTTTGGCAGTCATCCTAGCTGGAGGCGTTCATCGGGGAGCTATCTGCAGGGGTCTTACGGGGAAGCAGTGATTGGGAGTCCCCTGGCAAGGGCCCGGCGGGAGCTGAACTGACTTGCTAGGGTTTGGGGGACGTTCTGGGGACCAGAGCGGGCCAGGGCGGGGCCCCCCGCCCCCGCTGCACCCGGGCCCCCGGGCCACGCACCCGTCACTCACCGGCGCCGGGGTCTCCGCCGGGAGGAGGCCGAGGAGGCGGAGGAGGCGCCGCCGCTCCGGGGAGACCCGAGGGCCCGACCGGAAGTGCCGCCCCCTCCCCCCTCCCCGGCAGCCCCGCGCCGCCCGCCTGCCCGCCCGCCCGGAAGCGGAAGTCGCGCCCGTTCCCGAGGCGCCGGCGTGGAGGGTCGGAAAGAGGAGGCGGTGGCGGGGACCAGGATGGGGGAAATGCGCTTGCGCACTAACTCGGGGATGAGAGCGGTGAAAACCTGGGCCGCTTCCGATGGGCGAGCAGAGCCAGGTGCGCCTGCGCTCTGAGTGCCCGCTTCTTCTCCAGGAACCCCCCGACACGCTCTGGGTGTCCGGTTAAGCCACACCTCCGGCTCAGGTCTCACACTGAAGCCCCGCCCCCTGGCTCTGAACCACTCCCATCTCACAGCGTAATTATAAGCCCCCCCACCGCCTCAAAATCTGTCTTCTGCCCCTCGCCCTCATGCAGTTTCTCCTGTTCTTCCCCCTCTCCGAGCTCCTGCTCTCTGGAACTTCACCTCTGCCCAAGCCACGCCCCTTCCATCCAAGTCCCGCCCCTTGCATGTAAGCCCCGCCCCTTCGCCCCATAGCATTTAAGCTGCCCCTCGTGACTTTTGAGTGCCTCCCACCTCTAAAGCATTCGTTTAAATCAGTGGTTGTCAAGCATAGTTGGGAGGCCAGCAGCATCCGGCTGCCTGCTGAGACCATGCAGAATAGAAGCCCTGGGGTTGGGGGTCTAGGGATCCGTGTTTTGAAATATACTCTAGCTGATTCTGCTGCATGCTGGTCAAGAGCCATGGCTTTACCACACTTGACACTGCCCCGTTCATATAATCTCTGTAATTAATCCCCGCTCCCAACTCAGCCCCATCCCAAGCAGCCAAACCCCAGGCCCATTCAGCCCCTCCTGCTAAGCTTCCCCTCTCCCAGGAGCTTCCCTTGGTTACGCCTCTCTTAGGTACTTCCTTCTCTCCCCACCGTCTCTATAGCAGTCGTGCGCCCCCGTCAGCACCTTCTCCTAAGTCCCACCTCTAATACCCTGTTACCTCAAAGTTTCTGCTTTAAGCCCCGGCCCCGGGCCCTGAACCATGCCCACCTCAGAGCTGAATTATTATAAGCTCCGCCCCTCACCTTAAAATCCGTTCTCTTGGCCTGGCGTGGTGGCTCACGCCTGTAATCCCAGCACTTTGGGAGGCCAAGGCAGGCAGATTGCTTGAGCACAGGAGTTCAAGACCAGCCTGGGCAATATGGCAAAACCGCGTCTCTACAAAAAAAAAAATACAAAAATTAGGCCCGACGCGGTGGCTCACGCCTGTAGTCCCAGCACTTTGGGAGGCCGAGGCGGGTGGATCACGAGGTCAGGAGTTCAAGACCAGCCTGGCCAAGATGGTGAAACCCCGTCTCCACTAAAAGTACAAAAATTAGCCAGGCGTGATGGCGGGCGCCTGTAATTCCAGCTACTCGGGAGGCTGAGGGAGAGAATTGCTTGAACCCGGGAGGCAGAGGTTGCAGTGAGCCAGATCGCACCACTGCACTCCAGCCTGGATGACAGCAAGACTCCGTATCAAAAAAAAAAAAAAAAAAAAAAAAAAAAAAAGCTAAATATGCTGGCGCGCGCCTGTAGTCTCAGCTACTCCGTAGGCTGAAGTGGGAGGGTCGCTTGAGCCTGGCAGGTCGAGGCTGCAGTGAGCGGTGATCGGGCCACTGCACTCCAGCCTGGGTGACAGAGCGAGACCCTGTTTCAAAAAAAAAAACATAATCCGTCCTCTTCGCCCCACTCTCACGCAGTTCCTCTTGTTCTTCCCCAGCTCCAAGCCCCTACTCTCTAGAAGATCAACTCTATCCATTCTCTTTAAACCGCTCTCACTTTATGCGGACCAACCCCTAAACCTCTTTAAGCCCCACTCAACTCTAACCCTCTCCTAAGCTCCCCGCCAGTTCCCCGCCTAACTGCCCCACCCCTGGCTCCTTAGCCCCGCCTCAAGCCACACCCCTTATCTCTAACCCTTACCCAGACCGTCAGTCCTGTTCACACCTTTGTTTTAATTTTTCCTTCCAAACAGTAGTTCCTCAGGACAAGGAGGTGGGGCAAAATGGCTGCAGAATTTCTGGGACTTGCCTAGGATCGAGGCGGTCGGACCTAGGGTCAGTTTCCATGGAAGGTTCAATGTTTTAGTTAGATTGGATGTGTACTGGGAATACAGCTGACCCTTGAACAACACGGGTTTGAACTGCAGGTCCCTTGAGAAGCGGACTTTCTTTCACCCAAACACCGATGGAACACACAGTATACGGAGGGCGGATTTTCCTACATCCGCGGGTTCCGCAGGGCCCAGTGCTGGACTTGAGTATGCTCGGATCTTGGTATTTGCGGGGTTCCTGGAACCAAGTCTCCACGGACACCGAGGGACCACTGGACTTTGGGGTCTGATGGAGACGGGGAAGGAGCCAAGGTTTCCCCCAAAACCATTCTTTCGCGAGCACCACACTCATGAGGCACAGGAAGTGGGGTCCTCTCCAATTCCCCGCACTCCCGGCAGGTGTAGCCGAGGAAGAACATTTGAAGGCAGGAGAGGATGGCATCCCGGCACGGAACACACATAGGCAGCCAGCAGGCAGAGATTTATTTCCACAACCCCTGCCTCCAAGGATCTGTTAGTCTGGGGGAGGGGGGCTGAAGGCAGCTGGACCCAGAAGTTTAGGTCTCCACCCTCCACCTGCTCCCACAACGGGAAGACCACCAGAAACAAGGGTGTCCCGGCCCCCTGGCCCAGGCCCAGCACCAGCCAAACTCCCTGCTCTAAACCTGGCCCAGGGAGCGATGGCCAGGGATGTGGGTCAGGCCGGCTCCCCCTTCCCCTCTGTCTCCTCCTCCTCCTCGGCCCCTGCTGTGGCCGGGATGCCCTCCTCGTCCCACGGCGGTTCAGACCCTGGATCTGGTGCACACAGGGGTACCCCCATGGCCTCCGGGTGCTTGCGCTTGGCATGGCGCCGGAGCGTGTTGGCCTCTGTAAAGCGCAGCCGGCAGATGGGGCACTGGTACGGGCGCTCTCCCGAGTGCACGCGGTGGTGGTGCGCCAGCTCGCCCGCCTCGCGGAAGCGGCGGGGGCACAGCGGGCAGCGGAAGGGCCGCAGGCCGGCATGGATGTTGCAGTGCCGCCGCAGGTGGCTGGAGCGCTTGAAGGTCTTGCCGCAAACCTTGCACTGGTGTGGCTTCAGCTCTGAGTGCGAGATGCTGTGGCGCTCCAGGTCGGAGAGGTAAGGGAAGGCCCGCAGGCACACTGGGCAGAAGTGTGGGGCCTTCCTGGGGCCGGAGCCCTGAGGCCCAGCCGCTGACCCTTCAGAGACTGTATAGGGCACACCCTGATCATCGATCAGGAGGAGGTCGTTGCCGCCACTGCTGCCTACTGGGGCTGCCACGCCCTGCACCTGCACCAGTGGGGGCTCCTGCCCTGACTTGGGGGGGCGGCCCCGCTTGCGAGGGAGGGAGGAGGCCTTGAGTGTCCGATGTGAGGAGGTGGCTCCCCCAGGACGACGGCCTCGGCGGCCCCGGGGAACAGGAGGAGGTAAGGCCAGAGGTTTCGCTTCCTCCCCGGGCAAAGGCGAAGGCAACGGGTCTGGGCTGGGGGTGTCCATTGAGCAGTGGGGGGCTTGGGTCTGGGCACTGGAGCCAGCTAAGAGGAGAGAGGGGCAGAGTCAGTGCTCACAGGGTCTAGAGCACCCCTGTGTCCCCCAACACCTCGCCCATCCCTCTGTCCAAGTCTCTTGACAAGGGTGTGGTTGACATTCATCCAGATACACAATTTTAGCTATGCTGGTGGGTAAAACAGTGAGATGATCTTGTATCAGCTGAAAAACAGGCACTTCCCTGGGCTCCACCAGACATCCCTATGTCTCCCTAACTCTCCTCCTGGATCTAGAAGTTCAAGATCAACATAAGCTCCCCCCGCCAAAAAAGAAAAAAAAAACCTAAAACAAAAAACCTCCTAGAGAGAACAGAGTCCAACTGAGAGCGCAGACCAGTATTGTGATCCTTGCAACGGAGAGCCCATCAAACTCCAGAGCCACAGAGGCCTCACGAATGCTCTCATCCCTCCCTGCTGACTGGCAGAAGTGGGGAAGGGGTTCCGGAATGGAAAAAAGGGGCTGGTCCCAGGTGATATTTGACCCTGACTCCTGGATGAGGAAATATATCCGCGATGTTAAGAGCCTGGACCCTGGAGTCAGACATCATTCGTTCAAATCTTTACTCTCTGCGTGGCCTTGGGCAAGGTGTTCACTTCTCTAAGCCTTAATCGAGACTTTTGCAAAATGGGACACACAGTTCTATGCACTTGCCCAGACATGCCATGAGTATAATACCCACAAAGTGTTCATACAGAGAAGCTTTCAGGACACATTCGCCATTGTTATCAGGAGCAGCTAAGCCTCACATCAACCCTCTGAATAGGGCATATCTGTCCTATTTTGCAGATGGGGAAACCGAGGCACAGGAAAGCCAAGTCAGTTGCCTAAGTTCCTCTGCCAGTAAATGGCAGGGCCAAAACTGGAAACAGGTCTTGCTGACCCGAATGTCCCAGAGAATGGAGAACAAATAGACCCAAGGAGGAAAGGGGACATTATGAGGGCTCAGTCCTGGGTTTGAATTCAGTCTGCCTATACCTAACAAGTGACTTTGCCTCTCTGAGCCTCTTTCCTCCTCTGAAAAGTGGATATACCAGGGTTGTCAGAAGAATCAAATGAGATAGTGGGCTTTAAAATGCCCCTCGCACACTGCCTGGTGCATAGTAAGCACTCAATAAACTTCACCAGCGCCACCACCATCTTCCCAGCGCCCACTCAGATACTGGGAGCATGAGACTGGGGTGTAACGGAGGGGAAGGGGAGAGACAGGTGCAGTGGGAAGCCCCCTGCACCCCCCGCTTTAACAGCCACATAGACTGCGGTCCAGAGAGGAGCAACCACCTTTCCATATGGTTCGCTCCCACGGGGTAGCCTAGTCTAGAAGTCAGGTCTTTGGAACGGTGGAAAGGGGGAGACTGGTCCCCCGACCCTCCCCGTCACCTCGCCCCGGTGCTGGCGCGCTCATCGGTCCCCGAGCTGCGAAGCCCGAGCGCGGGGCGGGCCCTGCGGGGGCGGTGGCCAATGAGCGGCGCCGGGTAAGCGGGCGGCGGGGGCTGCCAGGAAGGGGGTCTGCGCGCGCGCGCCCGGACGGCTTCGCGGGGCGCGAGCGCGGGAGCAGGAACAGGTGTTGGAGGCGCGCTCCGGGAGCGCGCGGCCCGGCCTCCCCTACCCCCACAACCCCCATCCCGCCTGCGCCCCCCGCCTCTCGGGTACCTCATTTGCATGTCGCCGGGGCTCGCGAGTGTGCGCGCGCGCGCGCGCGGGGGCGACGGGACCGGCGCGTGGGAAGGGGAGGGGGTGAGGGGGCCCTGCCCCTCAGCGGCGGCGAGGCGGGGGCGGCGGCGCGCGGACCCCGCCCCTCAGAGAAGCGCCGGGCCCCTCCCTTCCTGCCCTTCCCTCCCGCCTGCGTGCCCGCGGGAAACAAAGGGGACTCGCTGGGTCCTAAGGACCGGTCACGGCCACGCCAGCAAGCCGCGCCTGCGCACCGGCGGCCCTGGTGTGTCCCCAGTGGGAAATAACCGAGCACCACATCCCCAACCACCTCGAAACGCCTTTCCTCTCACAAAGCACACATTCGGGTGACCCAGTCAAAGACAGATACCGAACGATGAGGAGCGGGAAAATGGCTGCCCAGTGCCCGTAATTAACATGGCACCGGACAGGCTTCGAAGCCCATGGAGGGCTAAGTGGATAAGATGGTGCCGGTTTTTTCCAGCTCTGTATTGCAGTTGGCGCACTTCACTTTCTTTTTTTCCCTAGTCCAACTGTACATCCTAATCAGGGGGAGTCCGAGCCTGTGAAAAAGAAATAGTATCTGCTCTCATTTACGTTAGCATCGCCTAGTGTCGCCACCAAGGAGAAGCACCCGTGCTCTCAGGTCCTTGCCCTTAGTCTGCATGGCGCCGTGCGTGTCCCTAAGCCCCGCCCCTTCCCGCTGCCCTCACCCAACATGGCGCTGGCCTGGCTTCTTCAACCTCCAGGGCTGGGAAAGGAAAGGGAAAGAGGTAGAAGGGCGGGGATGAGGAAGGGGAGCAAGAGGGCGGGAGAAAGGGGGAGTACGGCAGGGGAAGGGAGTTGAGGCGGAAGTCGAGGGGCCCCCCGGGTGGAAGTGACGCTACCCCCGCTGCCCAAAATGTCGGCGCCCAGAGGGAGGTGTAAGTAATTAAAGAGGAAAGCCGACGGACTTCCCCGGCCTCCTGGGGCCTTCCCGGGTCTCCAGGACCCAACGCTCCGTACGAGCGAGGTGGACTCGCCTGGCCCCGGGGCCTGCCCGACCTGCCCCCCTACCAGGCGCCCAGGGCTGCACCTTTTAGGGGCAGGGGGAGGGGCACAAAAGGCCGGCTCTCGGGGCCTGGGTCCTGGAGCGGACTGGGCATGGGGGGGGCCCCAGCTCCTCAGGCTGCGGGGTGGAGGAGGCGGGGCCTAGTGCCTGCTGGGGCGGAGCAAAGGTTGGGAGGAGCCTGAGTTGGGCGGAGCTTAGAGTGGAAGTGGGAGGGGCGTGGAGGAGGGAGAGTGGATAGAAAATGGGAGGGGCTTGGGCAAAGTGGTGGGGTTTGATAAAGGGGCGTGGCTCAGAAGGAATGGTGGGTAGGCCCTGGATTGAGGGGTGGAAGGAAACTCATTGAGGCTGGTTGGGGAAACGGAGCCCAGGAAGCAGGAGAGAGGAGTTTAGAGTAGAAGGGGTGGAGTTTGTCTGGGGTATGGCTTAGAGAAGTAGGTAGGCCTAGCGAGGGGGGCGGAGTTTAAGGGTGTAATTTGAAGGGGTTTAATGCAACTGTCAGGTCCTTATAATGAATGTGGAAAGGACTTGCAGGGGATGGGAAGAGACTTCGTAGAGAAGGCCTGAGAAGGTGACAGGAGTCCAGTGGATGGTCTTAGAAAGGATGTGGCTTCTTTAAAGGAAAAATTGGGTGGAGTTTTGGAAGTGGGTCTTAGTGGAGCCGAGAGGGGCTTAGTGAAGTCAAGTAACTTAGCAAGCATGGTAGGACTTAAGGAGGAAACCAGGAAGAACTTACGGGATAATAGTCATCCAAACAGCTTACTTGTTGCGTCTTTGCTGTGCACCAGCTTAAGTAGGCACGAAACATTTATTGCCACTGTTTTACTTAATTCTCGCCACCACTCTATGAGGTAGGTACTACTATTCCCATTTTGCAGATGAAGAGTTTTTGTTGTCTGATGTTACAGGACTAGTTCTGGTCTCCCTGCAAGGATGACTCCAGTGTGCTTAGTCCCAAATCTTTGCCCTCCCATTTGCTAAGTGATCATCCTGGAAGAGGAGTGGGAGGAGCTCAGAGGGGAGTGGAAGGGCCTTTTGGAGGGAAAAGGGCTTGGCAAAGAATACAAGATGCTTAGGGAACAGTGTAGGGGCTTTGAAGGGAGTAGGAAGAGTGGGAGAGGCTTAAATTACAGCGGGAGGGGCACTGAGAGGAGTGGCCGCGCATTGGCGAAGAAGGGGAGAGGCTTAAAAACGCTCCGTGGAGTGAGGAGACTGGGAAGTGATTAGGAAGATTGCCAGAGGAGTGGAGCAGAGGGAGAAGGGTTTCTAAGAGAGTAGGAGGATTTTAAAGAACAATGAGAGGGGCTTAGAGAGGTGGGCAGTGGGAGGCTTTCCCAGGGGACAGGTGGTGGGTCTGGGAGCCTGGGAGGAGAGGGCTGATGGGGACCCTACCCCCTCACCTGCTCCTCTGTCTCCTCCCTACTCCAGAGAGAGCCCCCACACACCACTGTATTCCCCGCCACCATGGATGACGTCCCGGCCCCAACCCCTGCACCAGCACCGCCCGCCGCTGCCGCCCCCCGGGTCCCATTTCACTGCAGTGAATGTGGCAAGAGCTTCCGCTACCGCTCAGACCTGCGGCGCCACTTTGCCCGACACACAGCGCTCAAGCCCCACGCGTGTCCGCGCTGCGGCAAGGGCTTCAAGCACAGCTTCAACCTAGCCAACCACCTGCGCTCGCATACCGGGGAGCGGCCCTACCGCTGCTCCGCCTGCCCCAAGGGGTTCCGCGACTCCACCGGCCTGCTGCACCACCAGGTGAGTCCCACAGGCTGGCCCCAGGCTGGCCTCCCTGGTCTGGACTGCGCTGGGATCCCGCGCCCCACTGTGCTCTGGGCAAAAGGAAGCTGGCCCAAGGCCTAGGCAGCCGCCTCCTCCCATTAGAAAATGTCCGTCGCTCCCCACCAAAGCACCCTGACCCTTGAAAGCATGCGATGTTTCTCATTCAGTCCCCACCAAGCCACCAACTAGAACATTCATAGTAAATTTCCCCATCTGTGGGCTCCTCCCCTCCCCCTTCTCCCTGCCAGTATCCCACCTGCATCTGCAATCTAGTGTTTATCCTTTCCTTCCTTACCATTTTAAGAAATAGGTTCATCAGGTATATATTTAATTCCTTTATTCAGTGGTTATCAGGTATATACTTAATTCCTTTATTCAGTGACTATCAACTTTCCCTGCACCAAACGGCTGTGTTGCCAAGGCAAGAGCAAATTCCATGCCTTCAGAGTACTTACTTTCCTTTGGAGGTGGTCAGTAGCCAAGTAGACAAGAAGCAAGAAAGCAAGTATGCAGGCAAGAATGTCCTGGAAAAAGATAAGTGTTAGGAAGGACATTTTAAGAAACAAAAAAATACTGGCCGGACACAGTGGCTCACGCCTGTAATCCCAGCACTTTGAGAGGCCAAGGTGGGCAGATCTTGAGGTCAAGAGATCGAGACCATCCTGGCCAACATGGTGAAACCCCATCACTACTAAAAATACAAAAATTAGCCAGGCGTGGTGGCGTGCACCTGTAATCCCAGCTACTTGGGAGGCTGAGGCAGGAGACTCCCCTGAACCTGGGAGGTAGAGGTTGCAGTAAGGCGAGATTGTACCACTGCACTCCAACCTGGGTGATAGAACGAGACTCAGTCTTCAAACAGACAGACAGACAAACAATACAAATCAATGTGTGAGAGTAAAGAGAGGAGAGCTATGGACTACTTCAGACAGGGTGGGGAAGGTTAGGGCAGGTGATACTTGAGCCGACCTGTAGTAAGCCTCCCTGCGAAGAGCATTCCAGGCAGCAGGAACAGCAAGTACAAAGGCCCTGAGGAAGGAAGGAGTGTGCTGTGTTCTAAGAAGCGATGGAAGACTGTGGGGTTGGGGTGGAAGGAGGTGAGGTGGAAGATGGGATGGGCTGGGTCACACTCTTATCTATGTGCCAGACACTTGCACAACCAGGGTGAAGAAAACCAGACATCTACCAATGGTCTTTCACACTTGGCTGTCCTCTCTGTCCCCATGCCTCTGCCTTGGTCAGGACTTCACATCCTGAATGTTGGCCCCAGCTTTCTCAGTGGTCTTCCTCCCTCCTGTCTCTCTCCCTCACATCCAGCCTTTGCATCTGTCGCAGAGTGACCAGGTGACTCCTGCTTAAATCCCTTGATCCTTAGGGTGAAAGGGGAGCTCCTTAGTTGATGCAACTATTCACAGCCCCCGAGGCCTCATCCCTGCCCACCAGTAGGTTGTGATTCAACTGAACCATTTCATGAGTACCTACTGTATTTAGGTACAGTGCTAGGCTCTCTGGGGAAAAAAAATTAGCTAAAGGAACAAAACAGATACAGTCCACCCCTTGTATGTCCTCGAGTCAAATGTGGGAGATATGAACTGAACAACCAGGTTAATCAACGTTAGGTTGCAGCTGAGACATCTGAGGATGGAGGATAACCATATTCTGAGACTCATGCAAGAGAGATCTGAAGCAGTCTGGATCGGGGATGGGGTCAGGGATGGTTTTCCAGAGAAAAAGGTGAGGAATCATCTGCCTCTGGGGTCTGAGGCTTTCTGGATCCAGGGAACAAGATGTGTACTTTCAAGGAAGCAAAGCAGGCTTTGGAGGAACTGGAGGAAGGCCAATGTGACTGGAGCACGGAGAAGCAGAAAGAGTGTGGCTCAGGAGAAGTCTGGAGAATGCTGGACCCTGGAAATACAGCTGTGAGCAAAACCAATGTGGTCGCTATTTTCATCGTCCTTAGCTGGTGGGGAGACAGACAACACTCAAGTTATATGTAGACACTAAGTGTGCTATGAGCCATAGGCTTTAAAGGAGGAGGGTGGAAGAGGATCACTGATGAGCCAGGGGGCCAGATTCGGGGAAGGGTTTCCAAGGAGCGACAGATAAATAGACCTACAAGCATTCCAGGCAGTGAGAACAGCATGTACAAGGGCCCTGGGACCAGCATAACCTTGTTGTGTTAGAAAGAGTAGAGAGAGAATGAATTTAGCGACAAAGAGGATAGAGATCTCCACACCCACACTGTACAGCAGGGACATCCTGTCTGGAGCCAGAAAGGCAAATGAACATCACTCCCTGTTCCTTCTTCAGGTCTGTGCCCCTGGCAGACATTACTAATCAAGCACTGCACTCTTTCTCATCCAGCCTCACCCTTCTCCTCACAGGTCTCAGGAAGACATTACCACACTCACAAATCTCTCTCTGCTATTCCAAAATCTTAAATCAACAAGCACAAATATCAGTACAAAAAACCTCTCTAAGGCACAGTTTTACGCAGTCTACAAGCCTGGCAATGCTTCAGAAAAAAAGTACAGGCTCCTGGACTCCCTCCTGGGAGATTCGATTCCCTAGATTTGGAAGTGATTCCCTGGATCTGTATGTGTGAAAAGCATTCAGTGGGAGAGACTCTGAGCAGTAGCCAGATTTGGTTCGAAATCACTTCTCTGCCCTAATACACCTAAGGGCTGTATTCAGCTCATGATAACTGGCTCAGGGTAGCGGGGCTTGACAAGGGAAAAGACCACACTACCAGGGCTGGCTGCGCTGTCACTTTAGAGCTGCACTGTCCAGTATAGCCATTAGCCACAGATAGTGATTTCTTTACTTTTTTTTTTTTTTTTTTTTTTTTTGAGACTGAGTCTCGCTCTGTCGCCCAGGCTAGAGTGCAGTGGTGTGATCTCGGCTCAGTGCATCCTCCACCTCCCGGGTTCAAGTGATTCTTCTACCTCAGCCTCCTGAGTGGCTGGAACTACAGGTGCCCACCACCAGACCCGGGTGATTTTTGTATATTTAGTAAAGGCAGGGTTTCACCATGTTGATCAGGTTGGTCTCGAACTCCTGACCTCAAATGATCCACCCACTTTGGCCTCCCAAAGTGCTGGGATTACAGATGTGAGCCACCGCGCCCGGCCGTGGTTTGTTTTTTTTGTTTGTTTTTTGTTTTTTTTTTTTTTGAGACACAGTCTCACCCTGTCATGCAGGCTGTAGTGTGGTGGCATGATCACGGCTTACTGCAGCCTCAAACTGCTTGGCTCAGCCTCCCGAGTAGCTGGACCACAGAAGCATGCCGTGTCCAGCTAGCTTTTAAAATTATTTGTAGAGACAAGGTTTCCTTGCGTTGCCTGGGCTGGTCTCGGACACCTAGGTTTATGCAATCCCAGAGTGCTGGGATTACAGGCGTGAGCCACCATGCCCAGCCAGGACATGGCGTTTTTAAGGACTGAAAGAATTCTACCGTGACCCCAAGCGGAGAGTGATACGACGAGCATTTCCCTAGATCATGACCTTGTAGATGTGACAGAGGACTTGTGCCACGTCCCCCTGGGAGTCCAGGAATCCGCTGTCCGGGCTAGGTTCTCGGCCCTGACGTTGTGCCCTTCTTCCCGCACTCCCAGGTCGTCCACACTGGTGAGAAACCCTACTGCTGCCTGGTCTGCGAACTCCGCTTCTCCTCACGCTCCAGCCTGGGCCGCCACCTCAAGCGCCAGCACCGCGGGGTTCTCCCCTCTCCCCTGCAGCCCGGCCCTGGCCTGCCCGCCTTGAGTGCGCCCTGCTCCGTCTGCTGCAATGTGGGGCCCTGCTCGGTGTGCGGGGGCGCGGGGACCGGCGGTGGAGAGGGCCCCGAGGGGGCAGGCGCGGGTCTGGGCAGCTGGGGGCTGGCAGAAGCGGCAGCTGCAGCCGCGGCCTCCTTGCCCCCATTTGCGTGCGGCGCCTGCGCGCGGCGCTTCGACCACGGCCGGGAGCTGGCGGCCCACTGGGCGGCGCACACCGACGTGAAGCCCTTCAAGTGCCCGCGCTGCGAGCGCGACTTCAACGCACCCGCGCTGCTGGAGCGGCACAAGCTGACGCACGACTTGCAGGGCCCGGGTGCGCCCCCAGCGCAGGGCTGGGCCGCAGGGGCAGGTGCAGGGCCCGAGACGGCGAGCAAAAGCGCTGCTGCGGAGGCGGGCGACTCTCCTCCGACCTCGGACGGCAGGCTGCTCCTGGGCCCCGCGGGGGGCGGCGTGCCCAAGCTCGGGGGGCTGCTCCCTGAGGGCGGTGGGGAGGCGCCTGCACCTGCAGCGGCCGCCGAGCCCTCGGAAGACACCCTGTACCAGTGCGACTGCGGGACCTTCTTCGCGTCGGCCGCGGCCCTGGCCAGCCACCTGGAGGCCCATTCGGGCCCGGCCACCTACGGCTGCGGCCACTGCGGGGCTCTGTACGCGGCGCTGGCCGCCTTGGAGGAGCACCGGCGAGTCAGCCACGGCGAGGGTGGCGCGGAGGAGGCCGCGGCCGCGGCCCGGGAAGGGGAGCCGGCGTCCGGGGAGCCCCCGTCTGGCTCTGGCCGCGGCAAGAAGATCTTCGGCTGCTCCGAGTGCGAGAAGCTGTTCCGCTCCCCGCGAGACCTGGAGCGGCACGTGCTGGTGCACACTGGCGAGAAGCCGTTCCCGTGCCTGGAGTGCGGCAAGTTCTTCCGCCACGAGTGCTACCTCAAGCGCCACCGGCTGCTGCATGGCACCGAGCGGCCCTTCCCCTGCCACATCTGCGGCAAGGGCTTCATCACGCTCAGCAACCTCTCCAGGCACCTGAAGCTGCACCGGGGCATGGACTGACTGCCAGGCCGTGCCCTGCCCTCCACCCAGCCACCTGGACTCGGCCTGGACCAGGGGACCTCAGTACTGCGAGTGAGGCCCCGGCCCTCCAAATCCAAATCCAGACACAGGCCCTGAAATGAGGGGACCCTGACTGGAGAAGTCGAGGCCACCAAAAACCCACACAGGCCCCAGAGCTGGGGGACCACAAACAAACAGGGTCCTTAGCTGGGGCAGGGGAGCCCAAATCTATGGAGAGACTCCTGAGCCTGAGGTCCCTGAAATGAGTGTGGGTAGCCCTAAGTCCCCAAGACATGGGAACTTTGCAGTGAGCAATGGGTCTCCACAAGTACCTCTCATCTTGAGGGCCCTAATAATGAAAGATGGGCACCTGCCCCACCAAGGGAAGACTGCCCCATTCCCTGAGAGCCATCATTCCCAACGACCTTGATCTGGAGAATGTGGAGGGAACATGTCCCTGAATTTTCCTAGATCTCCTCCAAATGCTACCCACCAGAGTCACTGATGACCCCAGAAAATGGATATAGCCGAAATCTGCCTTTCCCCGTTTTCATTCCCTGTACTGAAAGAGGGACCAGGGTAGATGCCCCCTGCCCTCTAATCCCCCCTCCCTGACTGTGGAATGGATCGACCTTAATGATCTTCCCCACCCCCAAACACTAGAATAGACTGGCCTGAAATACCCTTGTCCAGTAGGATGGACTGATCTGTATGCACACACCCCCATCACATGGGATGGGCTGGTCTAGGCTGTGGCCTGCACCCCACCTTCCTTAGAGTGAATAGGGCAGATACTCCTCCCTTTTCCTGTAGCGTGTGGACCGGTCCACGCCATTCTTTGTCCTGTGAACTCATCTGAGTGGGAAGTGGCGGACACTGGGGTTTCCCTCCCTCTCTCCGTGGCACCCATTGGTCTTTCCATCTCTGTTGGTTTGTCTGTCTCTGTCTTCCTCCCGACCCCAAGGGGAAGGGGGCACTTGGCTAGGGGGTGCCCCTGTGAGCCTAGACCTCGTCCCCTCGTCCCTCTCCCCAATGTTTCCAGGACCCCCAATAAACCTTGTCCTGTCAGTCGCTGACGCCTCATTTTCTGATCCTTGGCTCCGGGGGGATGGGGAATGTCTTAGGAAAGACCACCTAAATACAGACAGGTCCTCGTTTTCTCCTGAGAAGTTTCAAAGCTTTGAATAGTACATGACCTTTAAAATTAGAGTCGGTTTAGACCAGGCTCCGTGGCTCCCGCTTATAATCCCAGCACTTGGGGAGGCCAAGGCGGGCAGATAACCTGAGGTCAGGAGTTCAAGACCGTGCCTGGCCAACATGGCGAAACCCCATTTCTACTAAAAATACAAAAATTAGCCGGGTGTGATGGCACATTCCTGTAATCCCAGCTACTCGGGCGGCTGAGGCAGGAGGATCTCTTGAACCTGGGAGGCAGAGGTTGCAGTGAGCCAAGATCACACCACTGCACTCCAGCCTGAGGGACAGAGCGAGACTCCATTTCAAAACTAGATAAATAAATAAATAAATAAATAAATAAATAAATAAACAAATAAATAAATAAAATTAGAGTTGGTTTCAATCAAAATGAGCCCCTCCCTTAAATACATGATCCACCTCCAACAGATAGACACGCCCCCTAGAAACTAGACACGCCCTTTAGAAGCCACCAGCCTTATAGGACACACCCCTTGGAAACCAAACTGCCTCATTACAGGCATGTCCGAGAAGAGGCCCCGCCCCTTAGATGCTGCCTTAGACCCTACACCAAACCCCAATAATAGGACCTGTTTATCAGAGAATTGGGGGTGGAGGTGCCTTCAGACTGTCTCTTGCACACTGCATTGCGTTCCTGTACTGAGGGCTTATTCTGAGTCAGGCACTGAAACTCCCTGTGGGGATCATCCTGGCCCTCCTGGGGTTTACGTTCTGTCGTGTGGGCAACGGGCATGGAGAAAAGAGGAATCAAATAAATGCAGACAATAATTTCAGATCATCATGAGCATTCTGAAGGCAATAGGGAAGGGTGGTAAGGAAGTGAATGGCCACCTTACTTTCTATGCCACCTTAGATGGGGTGGTCCACGTGGGCTTCTCGGCGGAGGTGGCATTTGATCTGAGCCCTGAAGGGTAAGGGTGAGCAAGGACCGGCCAGGAGAATGCCTAAATGGACACAGGAGGAAAGTGAGCTCAGGGAGGGAAGGATGAGATGAGGTTAACAGGTAGGTAGAGGTCACATCACAGCGAGCCAGGCAAGCCAAAATAGGTGTCTGACTGTGTTCTCTGGGCGATGGGAAGCAAAGTGTTCATCGAGGAGGGAAGGGACCACCCCTGCACCTTATCGAAATCCCTGTGTCTGATGAGTGGAAACGAAGCTGCAGGACGCAGAGTCAGGAGACTGTAGCGCTCCTGCAGTCCGGGAGAAACTTGTGGGATCCTAAACCAGAGTGACGAACAGAAATCATGCCTGTAACCCCAGCACTTTAGGAGGCCGACGTGGGAGAATCGCTTGAGCCCAGGAGTTTGAGACCAGCCTAGGCAACATAGTGAGACCCTGTCTCTACTAAACATAACAAAATAAAACAAAAGAAAGAAATGGGTGGATGTCAGATGAACTCTGGAGTATGAATGCAGAGGACTGGTTGTGTGCATGTGTGTATTGGTTGGGGGTGAGTGTAATGGGAAGGGAGAAATCAGGAGTAAATGGTTGAGTGGTGGCATTTTTCATTAAGACCAGAAAACTGGGGGAGGACACGTTTAAGTAGGGGTTTAGGAGAATCAAAGCCTTCTCCCCTGGAGTTCCTTAAGATTTTTTTGTTTGTTTTTGAGACAGGGGCTCGCTCTGTTGCCCAGACTGGAGTGCAGTGGTGTGATCTCGGCTCCCAGCAACCTCCACCTCCTGTGTTCAAGAGATTCTCTTGCCTCAGCCTCCCAAGTAGCTGGGATTACAGATGTGCACCACTACACCCAGCTAATTTTTGTATTTTTAGTAGAGATGGGGTTTCAACTTGTTGGTCAGGTTGGTCTCGAACTCCTGACCTCAGGTGATTGATCTGCCCACCTCGGTCTCCCAAAGTGCTGGATTACAGGTGTGAGCCACTGCACCCAGCTGGTTTCTTAAATTAAATTCCCTATAGGTTGCCATTCTCAAATACTGAACATACTTATATCCTGTGATGCAGTAATTCTACTGCTACACATAAACGCTAACTCAAGTCCCCCTGTACCCAGAGACATACAAAAACATTCATAGCAGCAATATCAACCCCAAACTCATGACAACCAAAACGTCCATCAGCAATACAGTAAATAACGATGTTATATTATGCAATAGAATACTATACAGTAACCAGAATGAATGAGCTGTGGATAAACACAATATCATGAATGAAAGTTACAAAGACATAGGACCCGAAAAGCCAGAAACAGAGCATGATTTCATTTACATAACATTCAGGTCAGGTGCAGTGGCTCACACCTATAATCCCAGCACTTTGGAAGGCCAAGGCAGGAGGATTGCTTGAGTCCAGGAGTTCAAGACCAGCCTGGGCAACATGGCAAGACCCCATCTCTAGTGAAAATACAAAAAATAGACAGGTGTGGTGGCGTGTGCCTGTAGGCCCAGCTACTCGATGGGCTGAGACGGAAGGATCGCTGGAGCCTGGGGTGGGGGGACGGAGATTGCAGTGAGCCAAGATGATACCACTGCATTCCAGCCTGGGCAACAAAGCAAGACCCTGTCTCAAAACAAAACAAAACAACCAAACAAACAAACAAAAAAGCAAGCCCATTATAATGCACATAAAACTAAACTGTAATATTGTTAAGGATACATTGTCAGTAGTAAAGCATATAAAAAAGCAAGGACAACATTGTCCTATAAAACTCAGAATAGTGGGCTTGACAAGTTAAGCGGGAGGGGATCTCCTGGAAGTTTCCAGGGTTGCTGATAGCTGATAAAGTTCTATTTCTTATTCAGATGATCATTTTATAATTATTTATTCAATTGTGTGTTTGTATTGCGCATTTTTTCTCTGTGTGTCTTATATTTCACAAAGAAAATATTTCAGTCTGGGCGAGTTGACTCACGTCTGTAATCCCAATAATTTCGGAGACTGAGGCAGGAGAATGACTTGAGCTCAGGAGTTCGAGACCAGCCTAGGCAATATAGTGAGATCCTGTCTCTACCAAAAAAAAAAAAAGAAAAGAAAGAAAAAACAGCGTGGTGATGCATGCCTGTAGTCCCAGTTACTTGGGAGGCTGAGCTGAGAGGATCACTTGAGCTTAGGAGGTCGAGGTTGCAGTGAGCTATGATGGTACCACTGCACTCCAACATGGGCGACAGAGAGAGACCCTGTCTCAAAAATAAAAAATAAAACCGAACGTGGTGGCTCACGCCTGTAATCCCAGCACTTTTGGAGGCCGAGGCGGGCGGATCACCTGAGTTCAGGACCACCCTGGGCAACAGGGTGGAATCCTGCCTCTACTAAAAATACAAAAATTAGCTGGGCATGGTGGTGCACGCCTGTAATCCCAGCTACTCGGGAGGCTGAGGCGGGAGAATCGCTTGAACCCAGCAGGCAGAGGTTGCAGTGACCCGAGAACACGCCACTGCACTCCAGCCTGGGTGACAGAGCAAGACGTCCGTCTCAAAAGAATACATAAATAAATGAAAATTTAAAAATTAAATATAAATTTAAAAAGAAAGAAAAAGGAAACTTTAAAGGAGGAAGACGTGTATTCCGGGAGGAGAAAACAAGTAAGAGTTTAGCACTGCAGCCAGACTTTTTGAATGGAGATCCACAGTTGCCTATTTGAAAAAGCTCAACCTTTGGGAATAAAATCAGCTAAACCTTACAGATACTCCTCTCCACTCTGCAACCGACACTCGAAAACCAGACACGCTTTCTGGTTTAAAAAAAAAAAAGAAAAGTATCTTCTTTCGAGAAACAAGGCCCGCCCACTTCGAAGAAAGCACCGCCCCCAGGGACAAGACCCGCCCACTCCGAGACCGGCTTAGAGACAGGCTCAGCCCGGGAGATGCGCACTGGAAAGGCGCCAGCGTTGCCATGGAGATGGCCGCCGGCTGGGGAGTAATGAATAGGGACCTCGCGAGGCTGAGGTTCCCACCCACCTCACCTGCACCACAGTCCTTTCTCTTCTGGGGCGGTAACGAGAAGGACTCATCCCATTTCCTCAGTGTCTCCCAAGTGCCCGGTGCTGGGCTGGACACTGCACCGAACGCGTCACATAGTGGCCCCATTTTATAGATGCGCTGACTGAGGCCGGGGGGGGGGGGGGGAAGTGAGGAGAGGACAGGAGAGGGAATTTTACCCTGAGGACGATCTCAACCGTTGCAAAACATTAATTACTAGCCAGACGCCGGAGACTCACATGCCTGTGTTTGGCGAGCTGATTCCTGCGTGCAGACCTTGGAGCCAGCCAGCCCCCTGCACGCTTGCCGGAGCGGGCGTCTCCCCCGGGCCCCCAAGCCTTCTTCCTTTCAGGGAGGGCCTCACATCCCAATACAGAAGCCCGAGACCACCTCACTCCTCCCACCCTTCATCCCTTTTTATTCATCCACAAATGCTTGTTAAGCCCCTTGTCTGTTCCGGGCAGCCACCTGTGGGCAGAGCCGTTGAGCAAACAGGCAAAACAAGCCCTGCCCTCGCAGTTTTTATTCTAGTGTGAGGGGAGATAGGCAATCCACAGGACATTCACACGTTGCCTAGTGTGTCTTCGTGATTAAGTACCATGTTAAAAATGAAAGGCCGGCGCAGTGGCTCACACCTGTAATCCCAGCACTTAGGGAGGCCGAGGCGGGAGGATCACCTGAGGTCAGGAGTTCGAGATCAGCCTGGCCAACATGGCGAAACCCCGTCTCTACTAAAAACACAAAAAAGAATTAGCTGTGTATGGTGGCGGGCGCCTGTAATCCCAGCTACTCGGGAGGCTGAGGCAGGAGAATCGCTTGAACCCAGGAGGCGGAGGTTGCAGTGAGCCGAGATTGCGCCACTGCACTGCACTCCAGCCTGGGCGACAGAGCGAGATCCTGGCTCAAAAATAATAATAATAATAATAATAATAATAATAAGGCAGGGTGAAGGCTAGAGGGTGACGGGAGGCTATTTTAGCCTGGGTGGACAAGACAGGGGTCTCCAGCGAGCTGTGGGAGTGAGGGACGTAAGGGAAGCTGAATGGAAACCTCGGGAGGGCTTTTCAGGCCGGGGCAACCGCAAGTGCAAAGGCCCTGACTCCGGACAGAGCAGAGAGGGCGGTGTGACGCGGAGAGGGCGGGAGGAAGGGAGGGAGGGAGGGAGGGAGGGAAGCCCCGGGGTCCAGGCAAGCAGGGCCTTGGGGGCGGGGGTGCACGTGGGAATCAGAAGGGAAGCTTGGGTTTTATTCCGAGGGAGATGGGGAGCCAAGGACGGAAGAGTGTTGGGCTCAGGAGACAGGTGATTTCTGGGTGCTGGAGGCTCACGGGAGGGACAGGGAAGCTGGAAGCAGGAGAGCCAATGAGGAGGGGGAGACGGTGGGACTGGCATCCGGCTGAGCCAGTCAGCGACAAGCCCCGCCCCCTGCCCCGGGAGCCGCCTTCGCAGCCGGAGGTCGTGGGGCCCAGGACCCCCTCCAGCACCTGGGCCTGCGCCCCGCCTCTTCCCGGCTCCCCGCCTCGGTCTCCCCCGCATCCGGCCCGGTCTCCACGCGGGTCCCACAGGAATTTCTCTAAAACACTAATCGGATCATGTGACTCTCCTGCTTAAAACCTTTTCAATGGCTTCTCAGTGCACTCGGAATGAGTCCAAGCTCAGCCTGGACTCGGAGGCCCGGCTCGGTTGCTGGGTGCAGCTCTGGCCTCTCTCCGCCACACTGGCCTCCTTTATGCCCTAATGCAAGACCCCCAACCCCACCCCCGCCATGTGCTGGGGAAGCAGAGCGCAAACCCCCTTCCATATGCTGTGCTCTCTGCTTAAAGTTTTCTATCACCTCCATTCCTGAATTCATTCTTCCTCCTCCTCCTCCTCCTCCTCCTCCCTCCTCCCTCCTCCCTCCTCCCTCCTCCTCCTCCTCCTCCATCTTTCAAGCCTTCAAAATATAGATGATAAAATAGTACACACATCCTTGGTATATACCCAAAATAATTAAAAACAGCTGTTCAAACAAAAACTTATACACCAATGTTTCTAATAGCACTCTTCGCAATAGCCCAAAGATAGATGCAACCCAAATGTCCATCAACAAATGGATAAACAAAACGTAGGCGACAGCGGCCCTCCACATCCGTGGTCCTGCACCCTCAGATAGGAGGCTGTAAGGGACTCGATCACCCATGGATCTGGAATCCCAGGAGAGTCCTGGAACCAATCCCCTGTGGACACCGAGGGATGACTGCACTCATGCAGAGGAATACTATTCAGCCACAAAAAGGAATGAAGCACCGACTCATGCTAAGGCACGGATGAACCTTAGAAACATTAAGCTGGCCAGGTGCGGTGGCTCATGCCTGTAATCCCAGCACTTCAGGAGGCCGAGGTGGGCTGGTCATCTGAGCTCAAGAGTTCAAGACCACCCTGGGCAACATGGCGAGACCCCATCTCTACCAAAAACAAAAATTAGCCAGGCATGGTGGTGCATGCCTGTAGTCTCAGCTATCTGAAAGGCTGAGGTGGGAGAATCGCTTGAGCCCTGGCGGTGGAGGTTGCAGTGAGCCGTGATTGCACCAATGCACTCCTGCCTGGGTGACAGAGAAAGACCCTGCCTCAATTTTTAAAAAAAGGGGGGGCAATATCCTTTGTGGGGGAGGGGGAGAAATTTTTATGCAAAGTGAAAGAAGCTAGTCACAAAGGAACACATGTTGTATGATTCCATTGATATGAAATGTCCAGAATAGGCAAATTCATAGAGACAGAAAACTGATTATTAGTTGACAGGGGCTGGGGATAGAAAGGAGTGTGGGAATGACTGCTAATGGGCTTAGGGTTTGTTTGGGCTGATGAAAAAGTTCTGGAACTAGGATGGACACGGTGGCATACGCCTGTAATCCTAGCACTTTAGGAGGCTCAGGCAGGAGGATTGCTTGAGACCAGGAGTTCAGAACAGCCTGGGGAACAAAGCAAGACCCCATATGTAAAGAAAGGAAAGAAGGAAGGAAGGAAGGAAGGAAGGAAGGAAGGAAGGAGGGAGGGAAGGAAAAGAGAGAGAGAGAAAGAAAGAGAGAGAGAGAAAGAAAGAAAGAAAGAAAGAAAGAGAGAGAGAGAGAAAGGAAGGAAGGAAGGAGGGAGGGAGGGAAGGAGGGAAGGAAGGAAGGAAGGAAGGAAGGAAGGAAGGAAGGAAGGAAGGAAGGAAGGAAGGAAGGAAGGAAAGGAAGGAAGGAAGGAAAGAAAGAGACTCATGCCTGTAATCCCAGCACTTTGGGAGGCCGAGACAGGAGGATCACCTGAAGTTGGGAGTTTGAGACCAGCCTGGCCAACACGGAGAAACCCTGTCTCTACTAACAATACAAAATAAGCTAGGCGTGGTGGCGCATGCCTGTCATCCTAGCTATTTGGGTGGCTGAGGCAGGAGAATCGCTTGAACCCGGGAGGCGGAGATTGAGGTGAGCTGCACCATTGCACTCCAGCCTGGGCAACAAGAGTGAAACTCTGTCTCAAAAAAAAAAAAAAGGAAAGAAAGAGTTCTGGAACCAGGCGGTGTGGATAGTTGTGCAACATTTACTTAATGCCATTGAGCTGTGTGATTTAAAATAGTTAAAACTGTAAATTTTAAGTGTATTTTACAAAACAAAAAGTTAAAATACACACACCCATATTCTGACTACCAGCTTTGAACTATTAGGGATACAAATGACTCCCCACACACCACACCCTCCAAGATCTGATTGCTTCTCCTATCTCAAACATAACTTATATATTGAATTTGGTGCTTATTATTACCACAGATATTTTCAGACTCTTATTTCGTGGTATACATTCTTTAAAATATAGTATTACAAACAAGGTGCTTTTAAAAACCATGCTCCTAGTCTGGGCATGGTGGCTAATGCCTGTAATCCCAGCACTTTGGGAGGCTGAGGTGGAAGGATTGCTTGAGCTCAGGAATTTCAAGACTAGCCTGGGCAACATAGTGAGACCCCATCCCTATTTTATTTATGTATTTATTTATTTGAGACGGAGTCTCGCCCTGTAGCCAGGCTGGAGTGCAGTGGCACAATCTCGGCTCACTGCAACTTCCGCCTCCCAGGTTCAAGCGATTCTCCTGCCTCAGCCTCCGGAGTAGCTGGGATTGCAGGTGAGCACCACCATGCCCAGCTAATTTTTGTATTTTTAGTAGAGACGGTGTTTCACTGTGTTGGCCAGGCTGGTCTCGATCTCATGACCTCGTGATCCACCCGCCTCGGCCTCCCAAAGTGCTGGGATTACAGGCGTGAGCTACCGCGCCCGGCCTTTTATTATTTTTCTAAAAATCATGCTTCTGATCCACTATCATTTCTCCTATCTGTTTGTGAAGTGGAACTTCTTACTGAGACTCACTGGATTTGGAAACTTCTAGTACCTCACTTTCATCCTCTGTGAAAGGGAAAAGTAATGTTACCTACTTCATAAAGCCAGGAGTAAATGGGTTCACATTTGTAATACACTCACAAGAGGAAGCTATTAGTTTTCATTTTATTTATTTTTATAATCCCCATGTATTTCTTTTTCCTTTACTTTTTTTTTTTTAAGATGGAGTTTTGCTCTGTCACCCAGGCTGGAGTACAATGGCACTATCTCAGCTCACTGCAATCTCCGCCTCCCAGGTTCAAGCCATTCTCCTACCTCAGCCTCCTGAGTAGCTGGGATTATAGGCAGGTGCCATTATGCCTGGCCAATTTGTATTTTTGTAGAGACAGGGTTTCACCATGTGGGCCAGGCTGGTCTTGAACTCCTGGTCTCAGGTGATCTGCCCATGTGGGCCTCCCAAAGTGCTGAGGCCACCATGCTTGGCCTCCTTTACTTTTTTGAGTATATAGCACATTTACACGGTTTCAAATTCAAAAAGTACGAAAGGCTGGGCACAGCGGCTAATGTCTGTAATTCCAGCACTTTGGGAGGCCAAGGCAGGTGGATCGCTTGAGCCCAGGAGTTCAAGCCCAGCCCGGGCAACATAGGGAGACCCCATCTCTACAAAACATACAAAAATTAGCCAGACATGGTGGCATACTCTTGTAGTCCCAGTTACTCAGGAGGCTGAGGTGGGAGGATTGCTTGAGCCCGGGAGGTCGAGGCTGCAGTGAGCTGAGATCACACCACTGCACTCCCTCCAGCCATCCTTGGCAACAGAGGGAGATCTCATCTCAAAAAAACAAAACAAAAAACAAAATAAAACAAAAAACAAACAAAAAAACAGAAGGATCGCGTGTAGTAAATTTCTGTGCTGGAAGTTAGACTATGTTGCCAATTTCAGTTTCTTCTCTCTTGTTCCAGTTCATCTGGACACAATCCCAGAACACACACAAGCCCAGAACAGGCTGCAGGCTGTACTTGACCTTCTATTTTTCTCTTCTACAGGTTATCACTTGGAGACTTACCATATATTCACACGGTGAGCTTCTTTGTTCTTTTCTATGGACACCTAGTATTCCACTGGGTGGATCCGTCATGACTGATTACTCAAATCTCCTACAGATGGGTGTTTAGATTGGTTTCAGCTGTTTGCAGTGATCTGCCGTAATGCAATGATTAACCTGGTGCAGACATTATTTTGTGCAGTTCTGAGTAGATACTTCTGAAGAATAAATTCCTGGAATTGCTGGCTCGGTAAGAGTGTTCCAAGTTCTACTTGCCCCAGCTGGGTATGAAAGGACCTGTTTGCTCACACTCTCATTAGCACTGTTTGGCAGGAATGTAACCTTAAACAAACAGCGTCAAGCTGCGGGTATACTCCTGCAGAATGCCTTTTCTGCTCCAGATTAGGTTTTTGAGATGTGGCCAGGTTGGTTTCATTCTGCCAATTTCAGCTGAAACATTGCTGCCTCCAGGAAGACCTCAGGAATCACCTCCTCCCAGTGCGAGCTCAGTTCAGTGCCTTCTGATCTCTGCATTCCCATAGCAGTTCCCTGCCTCAGAGCACACGTTCCCCCACACGCACTCCAGAGTGATTGATCCGTGTCTATCTGCCTTCCCCATCAGACAGTGAGCCCCTATTTTTGCCACGGTGGCTCCAGCACCAAGGACAGCGCCAGCCCATAGTAGGTGCTCAGTAAACAGTGGTTGCTAAGGTCCCAGTGAATATGCGTATATGTAGGCAAATATATGCAGACTGGCCCGTAGTAGATATTCAGTAAATATTGGTCGCTTTGGGTCAAATGAGTATATGCAGGGGCTTATCACAAAGGGGGAAACTGAGGCTCAAAGTGGGAGAATCCTTCACCCAGACAGCCAAGGGAAGGCTGGAGTCAGGTTCTGATCCAGAGTGCCGCTACTTTCTGAAGCCTCTGTCACTGCTTCATTCATCTTCCTCCCCCGGCCGCCCCCCTGGCTTGACACAGTGCCTGGCACAGACAGGACTTGATAAATGTGTATTTGTTGAAGGAATGAATGAATATGTGTGTGTGCGTGTTGATGAGCCGGGGGGTAGCTGGACCCAGCGTCCCAGGCCCTCAGCACCCTCTGCCCTCTGGGAGCCCAGGGGACAGGCCCCCAGTCCCCTCCCCTCACAGGACCCTGTAGTGCAAGCTGCCCGCCCTCCCCTCTCCAGATCCCCCGTCCTCCCGCTTCCGGCTTCCCAGCCAGTCTTTCCTTTTTCAGGCTCCGACGAAGGCCAGGTTTCCGGGGGGAAGGCTTAGGCAGTGACACTGAGCCCAGCCTCCTCCTCCACCCCCCACCACGCTCAGGCCCCCTCCCTCCCCGCCACCACCGTCCGCGTTTGGCCGGCCGTGGGGAAGGAAGAAAGGAGCCAAGGAGGCGAGGTAAGAACCCAGCCCCAGCGACCAGGGCTGAGCCCCAGGCCCAGGGCTGAGAAATCCTCAAGGCCTCGACCCGGCCCCAATTCTGCTTATCATGCCTTCGGGGAGCTGCAGGCTTGGTCCAGAGGAGATTGGCCCCCCTCTAGGACCTGGGACCCCGACCCCCACCAACCTCCCTCCCGGGTCCAGGGGTTCGGCCCTCAGCCGCCTCCTCCCTGGGGATTCCCTGCAGCTGGGTCCCCAGCCCCCGCCTCCCCCTTGTCCTAGGAGCCCAGCCCCCTCCCCAGCCCCTCCTCCACCGGGACCCAGGAGTCCACACCTCCTCCATACCCGAGTCCAGATTCCCCGATCCATCATGACCTGGACCCAGGAGTCTCAGTTCCCAGCTCCCACCCCCCTCAGCCCGAAGAGTCTGGGCCCCTAGCCCCCTCCTAACTCAGACCAGAAGTCTGAACCCTCCTACTCCCTGACCTCTCCCAGCCCCTGGCCTCTGGGAACACACTCTATTTCCGGGGCCTACTGGCTTCGAATCCCACCCCCTCCACTCAGGCCCCATGGGCTGTGTCCCAGCCCCTCCCAAAACGTTCAGCCTGGCCGGGGGGCCTGGAGCAGAAGCGGTTCGCTGACTTTGTCCCCCTCCGTGCCTCTGCCCGGTCCACTCCCTCTGTGTCTCTGTCTCCCTGTCTCCCCGGCCTCCAGCCCGCCACTGCTCTTCTGATCTCTGCGCTTGCACTGTCTCTGCCTCTGGGTCTCCAAGTCTCTTTGTTTCCTCTTCTCTGTGTCTCTGTCTCTCTGCTGGATATTCCTCGCTCTTCTCTGTCTCTTCGCTGCTCTGCCTTTCAGCACCCTGTCTTTCTGTGTCTCCTGGTCTCTGTCTGTCCATCCCCACTTCTCTGTGTCTCCCATCTCTGCCTTCTCCTGTCTCTATTCCCTGCTCTGTTGCTCTGTCTCTGATCTCTCTCTTCCTGTCTCTCCATCTCTCACCTCTCCTCTGTGTCTCTCATCTTTGTCTCTGTCTCATATCTCTCTCCCCTGGCTGAATACCTGGCCCTCTCTGCCTCTCCATCTCTGACTCTGTCTTTGCTTCTCTCTCTGCCACACCCCACGCACCTCTTTTTATCTCTGCCCCGCTTCCCATCTCTCCCCTCTCTCCCCACAGGCATGGATCCGCAGCCTCCTCCACCCGCCCAGGGCAGCCCACCTCACCGTGGCCGAGGCCGTGGCCGTGGCCGAGGCCGTGGTCGAGGCCGTGGCCGTGGCAGGGGGGGCGCTGGAGCCCCTCGGGCGCCCCTGCCCTGCCCCACCTGCGGCCGCCTCTTCCGTTTCCCCTACTACCTCTCCCGGCACCGGCTGAGCCACTCTGGGCTCCGGCCCCATGCCTGCCCGCTGTGCCCCAAGGCCTTCCGCCGGCCGGCCCACCTCTCCCGCCACCTGCGCGGCCACGGGCCCCAGCCCCCGCTGCGCTGCGCCGCCTGCCCCCGCACCTTCCCGGAACCCGCCCAGCTCAGGCGCCACCTGGCTCAGGAGCACGCAGGCGGCGAGGTCGAGCTGGCCATCGAGAGGGTGGCCAAGGAGACGGCCGAGCCCAGCTGGGGCCCGCAGGACCAGGGCTCGGAGCAGCCCACCACGGCTGCAGCGGGGGCCACCGAGGAGGAGGCGGCCGCGGCATGGCCTGAGACGTGGCCTGCGGGGGAGCCGGCCACGCTGGCAGCGCCCACCAGCGCCGCGGAGCCCCGGGAGTCGGAGTCGGAGGAGGCCGAGGCCGGGGCAGCAGAGCTGAGGGCCGAGCTGGCGCTGGCGGCCGGGCGGCAGGAGGAGAAACAGGTCCTGCTCCAGGCGGACTGGACGCTGCTGTGCCTGCGCTGCCGCGAAGCCTTCGCCACCAAGGGCGAGCTCAAGGCGCACCCGTGTCTGCGCCCGGAGGGCGAACAGGAGGGTGAAGGGGGCCCTCCGCCACGCCCCAAGCGACACCAGTGCTCCATCTGCCTCAAGGCCTTCGCCAGGCCCTGGTCCCTGTCGCGCCACCGGCTGGTCCACTCCACCGACCGCCCTTTCGTGTGCCCAGACTGCGGCCTGGCCTTCCGCCTCGCCTCCTACCTCCGCCAGCACCGCCGCGTCCACGGCCCGCTCAGCCTGCTGGCCCCGCTGCCCGCGGCGGGCAAGAAGGACGACAAGGCCTCAGGTGCACGGAACTCAGCCAAGGGGCCGGAGGGGGGCGAGGGGGCGGAGTGCGGGGGTGCCTCGGAAGGGGGAGAAGGCGGGCAGAACGGAGGCGACGCCGCCCCAGCCCGGCCCCCAGCCGGGGAGCCCCGCTTCTGGTGCCCAGAGTGCGGCAAAGGTTTCAGGCGCCGGGCGCACCTGCGGCAGCACGGGGTGACCCACTCAGGAGCGCGCCCTTTCCAGTGCGTGCGCTGCCAGCGGGAGTTCAAGCGCCTGGCCGACCTGGCGCGCCACGCACAGGTGCACGCGGGGGGCCCGGCCCCGCACCCGTGCCCCCGCTGCCCGCGCCGATTCTCGCGCGCCTACAGCCTCCTGCGCCACCAGCGCTGCCACCGCGCAGAGCTGGAGAGGGCCGCCGCGCTGCAGGCACTGCAGGCCCAGGCCCCGCCGTCGCCGCCGCCGCCCCCGCAGCCCCTGAAGGCCGAGCAGGAGGAAGAAGGGCTCCCGCTGCCCCTCGCAAACATTAAGGAAGAGCCGCCCTCTCCGGGGACCCCACCCCAGTCCCCACCGGCTCCCCCTGTCTTCCTCAGCGCCTCCTGTTTCGACAGCCAAGACCATTCAGCCTTCGAGATGGAGGAGGAAGAGGTAGACAGCAAGGCTCACCTGCGCGGGCTGGGGGGCCTGGCCTCCTGACCTTCGCCGCCCTGCCCTCCGCCGCTCCGCCTGAGCTCCCCGGTTTGCAGAATGGAGGAGGGAAGTTGAAGGAGCCACCTCCTCTGTCTACCCACCCGTCCCCTTCACGCCCTTGACACTAAGGAGTGGGGGGCCCTGGACTGCCCCTCCCTCTCCCATCGCCCGCCCCCAGAACCCCTGATGCTGGTTAGGAACCGCTCACCCCAACATGTGTCTTAAGGCAGGACGACTTGGAAAAAAAGGCGGCGGACAGTTGGCCAGAGGGATGGAGACTGGTGGGGACGCCCCCGCCTGCCTGTCCCCCCGTTACACACACTGGACACCATCACCTGTTTGGAACTGCCAGACCCTGGGGGTCCCCAGTGAGCAAAGGTCTGTCCTTGTCCCTTTGTCTGTCTGTGAATAAATGTGAGTTCGTGAAACCCAAGAGAGCGAGGTGTTCTGTGGAGGTGGGGCAGGCTGGGGGCGCTGGGGCGAGTCAGCATTTGTCCAGCCAACTCTGAGCTTGGGTTCAGAGCAGGAAGGACACAGATGCATCAGAAAATATGTGGCCCTCAACCAAGCAAGAAGCCGGTGAAGGCTGGGTTGAGAAGAAACAGGAATGTGAGAAGATAGATCATCGTCACCGCTGCCCTGTGGAAGCTCTGCACCAGTTTCTCAGTCAACCTCTACCACACCCTTACTCTGTGTCACCGGTGGTACTAGGCACTGAGGAGAAGGAGTCCAATACCCTCCTCTGAAAGAGCTGGAATTCTAGCCCTGCATTGTCCAACATACCTTTTTTTTTCCTAGAAAAGTTTCCATAACCTTTCTTCCCTCACTCTGTTGCCCAGGCTGCAGTACTGTGGTGCGGTCATAGCTCACTGCAGTCTCAAACTCCCAGATCCAGGCAATCCTCTTGCCTCAGCCTCGCAAAGAGCTGGGACTACAGGTGCATGCCACACCCCTAGCTGATTGTTTAATTTCTTGTAGAGACGGAGTCTTGCTATATTGCCCAGTCTGGGAGAACTTTTTGTGATGATGGGATATTCTACATCTTCACTGTCCAATATGGTATCCAGCAGCCACACGTGGCTATTTCAATTTTCAATATAGAATAATGAGTATAAAATCATTAAGATGAAATAAATGTAAAGCTCAAGTTCCTCAGTCATTCTTTTTTTTTTTTTTTTTTTTTTTAAGAGAAGTTCACTCTTGTAGCCCAGTCTGAATTACAATGGCGATCTTGGTTCACTGCAACCTCCACCTCCCAGGTTCAAGGGTTATATAAGCCTCCCAGTAGTTGGGATTACAGGAGCCCGCCACCACGCCCGGCTAATTTTTGTGTTTTTAGTAGAGACAGGGACTTGCCACATTGGCCAGGCTGGTCTGAACTCCCTGACCTCAGGTGATCTGCCCGCCTCAGCCTCCCAAAGTGCTGGGAGTACAGGCTGAGCCACTGTACCCGGCCTCAGATCCACACTGTTTCAAGGGCCAAAGAGCCCCACATGTGGCTGAGTGGCTGCCATCTGAGACAGCACAGATCTAGAACATTACATGTCGTTGAAAAAGTCCTAGCAAGAATGCAATATAGCCTGAGGTATAAAAGGGCTAGCATAAGAGTAAACCACAGACAGTCTGATGTGGGAGGCAGGACTTGAGGGGTCAGGACTTCTCTGGTGAGATGATGTTTGAGTTTGAATGAAGATGGAGGGGGACCAGGCATTAGAAAGAAACATCCATGAAGACAACACCAGAGAAAGAAAAAACGGGCAAAGGCTAGGAGGTGGAGTACTACAGGTTTGTTTTGTTTTTTTTTGTTTTTGACACAGCATCTTGCTCTGTTGCCCAGGCTGGAGTGCAGTGGGGTGCAATGCAACTCACTGCAGCCTCAGCCTCCTGGTTCAGAGTTCTCCCTCAGCTTCTCAAGTAGCTGGGACTACAGTATGCACCATCATGTGACTAATTTTTTATTTTGTTTATTTATTTTTTTCTTTTGAGGCCAGGTCTGGCTCTATCACCCAGGCTGGAGTGCAGTGGGCAATCTCCACTCCTGCAAGCTCTGCCTCCTGGATTCCGCGCCATTCTCCTGCCTCAGCCTCCCGGTAGCTGGGACTACAGGCACCACGCCACCACCTTGGCGGCTGATTTTTTTGTTTTGTTTTGGTTTTTTTTGGAGACAGAGGGGAGTCGCTCTGTGTCACCAGGCCAGAGTGCGAGTAGAAGCCATCTCGGCTCACTGCAAGCTCCTGCCTCCCGGAGTTCCGCGCCATTCTCCCACCTCCAGCCTCCGAGTAGCTGGGACTACAGGCGCCCATCACCCGCCTGGCTAATTTTTTGTAGTTTTAGTAGAGCGGGGTTTCACTGTGATTAGCCAGGATGGTCTCGAACTCCAGACCGTGATCCGCGCCTTAGCCTCCCAAAGTGCTGGGATTACAAAGTGAGCCACCGTGCCCGGCCCGATTTTTTGTATTTTACTAGAGATGGGGTTTGACCGTGTTAGCCAGGATGGTGTTGATCTCCTGATCTCATGATCCTCCCATCCTCGGCCTCCCAAAGTGCTGGGATTACAGGCGTGAACCACTGTGCCCGGCCATGCTTGACTAATTTTTAATTTTTTTGTGGAGACAGTGTCTCCCCATGTTGCCCAGGCTGGTCTTGGACTCCTGGGATCAAGGAAGCCCCCTGCCACAGCCTCCCAAAGTACTGGGATTACCAGCGTGAGCCACTGCACCTGGCCATTACTACGTATTTTAGAAACTGCAAGTAATTGGAGGTGGGGTGGGAAGTTTCGATTTCTACACATCTTCCAGTTGTTGGCTTTTTTTTTTTTTTTTTTCAAGGTGGAGTCTTGCTCTGTCACCCAGGCTGGAGTGCAGTGGCACGATCTCTGCTCACTGCAACCTCTGCCTCCCAGGTTCAAGCGATTCTCCTGCCTTAGCCTCCTGAGTAGCTGGGATTACAGGCACCTGCCACCGCACCTGGCTAATTTTTGTATTTTTAGTAGAGATGGGGTTTCACCATATTGGACAGGCTGGTCTCAAACTCCTGACCTCATGATCCGCCCCCCTCAGCCTCCCAAAGTGCTGGGATTACAGGCGTGAGCCACTGCGCCTGGCTCAGTTGTTTTCTTTTTTACCTGTTTATTTAGGTTCTAGGAGTGGGAGGAAGAGGGATATCTCTCAGCTAATCTTCCTTAAACACCTTTCTCTTTCCTTCTCTTGACATCCTGCCTTCCCCCAGCACCTTTGATGGTTCTCTCTTGCCCTGTGCAAATAATGATGGGCCGGGTGCAGTGGTTCATGCCTATCTGTAATCCAGCACTTTGGGAGGCCGAGGCAGGTGGATCACGAGGTCAGGAGTTCGAGACCAGCCTGACCAACAAGGTGAAACCCCGTTTCTACCAAAAATACAAAAAAAATTAGCCAGGCGTGGTGAAAGCTGCGCCTGTAATCCCAGCTACTCCAGAGGCTGAGGCAGAAAATTGCTTAAAACCTGGAGGGGCGGAGGTTGCAGTGAGCCAAGATCGCGCCACTGCACTCCAGCCTGGGTGACAGAGTGAGACTCCATCTCAAAAAAAAAAACAAAACAAAAAAACATTGACCACTTAGGTATCTGCACACCCACAAGAAACAGCAAGAAAGGGGCAGAGCCTCCCCATTTTCCAGGACAACAAACTGAGGCTCTGAGAGGGAAGGTGTTTCCCTCAGTGTGTCAACGATGCTAGATGGATCAAAGGAGGAAGAGGAGCGAGAAAGACGGTGACTGAGGGTCAAGGTGGGAGGTGATGACCACCGAAAGCTTCAAATAATTCCACCTTCAATCATTTCATACATCTCGGCTGAGCCCTTAGCACTGTGCCAGCTTATATGGGTTAGTTTGTTTGATTTTTTTTTTTTTTTTGAAACGGGGTCTCACTTTTTGCCCAGGCTGGGGTGGAATGGCACAATCACAGCTCACTGCAGCCTCCATCTCTTGGGCTCAAGTGATCCTCCTGCCTCAGCCTCTAGAGTAGCTGGGACTACAAATGCATATCACCATGCCTGGCTAATTTTTTATCTTTTTTATTTTATTTTATTTTATTTTGAGACAGTCTTGCTCTGTCACCAGGCTGGAGTGCAGTGGTGCGATCTCGGCTCACTGCAGCCTCTGCCTCCCGGGTTCAAGCAATTCTCTGCCTCAGGCTCCCAAGTAGCTGGGATTACAGGTGCCTGCCACCATGCCTGGCTAATTTTTTTGTATTTTTAGTAGAAACGAGGTTTTACCATCTTGCCCAGGCTGATCTTGAACTCCTGACCTCGTGATCAGCCTCCCAGAGTGCTGGAATTACAGGCATGAGCCACCACGCCCGGCCTACTTTTTTCTTTTGTAGGGACGAGGTCTCACTATGTTACCCAGGCTGGTTTCCAACTCCTGGTCTCAAGCGATCCTCCCCACTCAGCCTCCCAAAGTACTGGGATTACAGTTGTGAGTTACTGCACCTGGCCTGTCCCAACTGTTTATCACTGAGTTTAAGCCCAGCGCTGGATGATGACACCACTCTTGACACCAACAGTCCAGCTGAGGAGATGAACAATAACCAAATATTGGCACTAATAAATCAGGGTTACCAAATGAGATTGGTTCCCCAAAGAACTAGATCCTGGCCGGGTGC